>NW_021319066.1:288443-291049 GCF_001605985.2 Dendrobium catenatum | reverse complement strand
TAATAATAATAATAATAATAATAATAATAATAATAATAATAATAATAATAATAGAGAAATGCATAGTTTAAAGGTAGATTTAAAATGTAAATAAGAATGGAGTATAGTTTAATAGGAAAAATTATGCCACAATATCCTAATGTAAAATGTATCAAAATAGCACGAAAATCATTCAATTTGACCTGAAATGCATATTATATAAGGCATTTAAGATTGCAAAAACTAATGAATTTTAAACAAATTCTCATGACTTTTATATCACACAATAATTTTATAAATTATAATAAAGGATAATTATATATTAAACCTAAAATAAAATCATAGATTTATAAATATTGCTTAACATTAATTGCTGCATTTGATAATTATAATGACCATGAAATGACCCATGTTTACTTATTTAGTCCACCAAATATATTGATATTCAGGATGTACTTTACTTTTTTAGACGTTAAGTTTTTTTTTTTGTTTTTTTAATGGGGGGGGTGGATCTCGCTAATAATTAAAATTATATCACCTTTGTTGCATCTCAAGATCCCATGTATATGGTTTTGATTATAACAAATACTACTAATCGCTTCCTTATTTTTTCTAGTGTTTATTCTAATAATATGTTATTTGGTGAATTAACTTTTTAGGTACATCATGCACCAATCAAAGTAGATTTAGGACTTAAGATTGAGTAGAATAGGATATGCTGAAAGAATCAGTAAAATTAATTTATGTATTTTTTCAATTTCTTGAGTCATGTCTTATAAAGGGCTTTGCTATCCTGGTGATCGTGCTCACACACACTCACAGGAATGAGATAGAGATAAAAATCTAAAGAATAATTTTTTGAACTAATTATATTATATGATAGATATTATACTGTATGATCAGTTACTCAAAAAATTAATAATTAGCCTGGTTGTGTAATTAATGTTATTTGAACTAATCATACTGGATGATCTTGATCATACAATCATGATCTTAGCTGCTAATCATACATTAAATAATATTTACTAATCATATTGTATAATTGATATCAAACTATATGATTTTATTAAATCTTACCTTAATTAATCCTATAATAATTGATCAAATATGGACTAATTGGTTTGATAAGATCATAATGTACAGTTGAACAAATTATACTCGACGAACAGATCCTTGCATGTGATGATATTTTATTATTGGCAGTCGTACGAGATGATAATCAAATTTAATTGATCTAATCATTTTGGATGATGATCACATTATACTGGAAGATCAACTTAAATATTTGTACTGATCGTAATGCTTCTTACTATTCATATGATACTAATAAAAATATATTATGCTAATAATATTGTATGATCAAAGATTAAAGAATTGAATTTTTTTGGGTTTTTCAAAGCACTCTACTTAAGATTTCTCATAATACTTTATAAGAGTCCTTTTACCATTCATTGAGTTGTTTTTTCTTAAAGCTTTAAGAGAGAGACTAGAGATTAGGAGTGAAAGTGTGGAGTTTGAGAGACAGAGAAGATCCTTGTAGGTTCAAGGGTGTGTGAGAGGGAGTTCCCCATGGTTGCACTGATGAACTTGCATATGAGTTCCACCAAGCATCAAAATTTATCTTGAGGGAAGTATTGGGAAGAATATGTCCATGGTGATAAATGACCCAGCTTCTCTACCATATTGAGGAAGGTAAAGGTGATCCATGTTCTTTACCTCACCTAGAGGGTTAAAAGTATTCCAAGTTCTTTACCTAACCAGGAGGGTGAAAAGGATTCTATATTTCTACCTCAATTTAATGGTGAAAAGGATTACAGGTTCTCTACCTCACCAATAGGATGAAAAGGATTCTAGGTTCTCTACCTCACCTAGAGGGTGAAAAGGATTCTAGATTCTCTACCTAGGGATCACCCTAATAATTAAAATTATATCACCTTTGTTGCATCTCAAGATCCCATGTATATGGTTTTAATTATAACAAATACTACTAATCGCTTCCTTGTTTTTTCTAGTGTTTATTCTACAGATTTGTTATTTGGTGAATTAACATTTTAGGTGCATCATGCACCAATCAAAGCAAATTTACGACCTAAGATTGAGTAGAATAGGATATGCTGAAATAATCTGTAAAATTAATTTATGTATTTTTTCAATTTCTTGAGTCATGTCTTATAAAGGTCTTTGCTAGCCTGGTGATCGTGTTCACACACACTCACAGGAATGAGATAGAGATAAAAATCTAAAGAATAAATTTTTGAACTAATTATATTATATGATAGATATTATACTGTATGATCAGTTACTCAAAAAATTATTAATAAGGCTGATTGTGTAATTAATGTTATTTAAACTAATCATACTGGATGATCTTGATCATACAATCATGATCTTAGCTGCCAATCATACATTAAGCAATATTTACTAATCATATTGTATAATTGATATATAACTACATGATTTCATTAAATCTTACCTAAATTAATCCTATAATAATGGATCAAATATGGATTAATTGGTTTGATAAGATCGTAATGTACAGTTAAACAAATTATACTCTACGACCAGATCCTTGCATGTGATGACATTTTAATATTGGCAGTCGTACGAGATGATAATCAAATTTAATT
>NW_021319066.1:250860-288343 GCF_001605985.2 Dendrobium catenatum | reverse complement strand
GTGAGGATAATCTAATTGTAATAAAGGGAAATGATAAGAAGCAAAACATCTCCTGGGCAGACTTAGCCTCCGACTCATCAGAACAAGAGCATGATATTGAGTTAACAAAATTGTGCTAAATAATCAAGGATTTGATTGGTAATTTTAAATAGGTAAAAAGTTTGTTTAGTAATTTGTGTTTTTGTTTTTCTCTTTGTGGATTTATTTAACTTTTTGTGTATTTGTTTATTTTTTTTCTGTGTTTTTTTATCTTATTTGTGGTTAGTGAATTTTTTTATTTATGATTGTATGTTCTAATTTCCTTTTGTATGCCATTTAATTTTAGGTGTTGTATTTTCTCTCCATTTTGGTGATGTAAAAGGGGGAGAAGATATTTGGTTTCATTAGTTGCATTTGTTTTTTAGTTTTAAAATTTTCTTAAAATTAATTTAAAGAAAAAAATAATAATTAAAAAAATTAATACTTTCCCCTATTTTTTTAATTTAATTCTCTTAGCAAGGGGAAGATTAGGAGAAAATAATATTAATTAGAAATTTTAACCAATAAATTTTTCCATCATGAAAAAGGGCAACTTGAGCTCCCAATTTTATTATTTTGATTATAACAAACATTATTGATTGCATCCTTGTATATCAAATTTTTTTATGTGTACTAACATTTTAGGTACATTATGCACCAATCAATGTAAATTTAGGACTTAAGATTGAGTGGAATAGGATATGTTGAAAGAGTCCGTAAAATTCATTTATGTACTTTTTCAATTTCATGAGTCATATCCTGTAAGGGTGTATGCTAGCCTGGTGATCGCGCACACATACACTCAAAGGAATAAGATATAAAAAAAAATCAAATGAATAATTTTCTTAACTAATTGTATTGTATGATAGGTATTGTACTATATGACATTTATTCCAAATATTATTATGTAATTAAAGCTATTTGAACTAATCATACTGGATGATCTTGATCGTACAAGAAGTTCAATTGAAATTATGATCTTAGCCACCAATCTTAATTTAGCAATATTTTGAAATACTAAGTACGAACTAATCATATTATGCTATGGGTATCATATTATATGATATTATTAAATCATCCCTAAATTAATCCTATAATTAGGGATCAAATATGGAATAATTGGTCTACTAAGATTGTACTATACATTTAAAAAAATCATTCTGCACGACTGGATCCTTGCATTAGATGATATTTTATCATCGCCAATCGTATGGGATGATAATCCAATTTAATTGAACTAATCATAATAGATGAGTCATATCATACTAGACGATCAGCTCAAATGCATGAACTAATCGTACAACTTCTTACACTTCAAACAATACTGATAATGATTTATTATCCTAATGATATTATACTATCAAGTATTGCACTGTGTGATCAAAGATGATATAGTTATGTTCCGGGGGTTTTCAAAGCCCTCATTTTTAAGCTTTGTCATAAGACTTTTTAAGAGTATTTTTTCATTCATTGAGTTATTTCTTCTAAGAGCTTGGAGAGAGAGCCCAAAGCTTTGGAGGGAAAGGTTGGAGTTTAAGGGAGGGAGATGATACTTTTATGTTAAACTGTTTAAGGGAGTGTGAGAGGGAGTTCTGCACGGTTGCTTCGATGAACCTGCACCTGAGTTCCTCCATGGGTCAAGGTTTGTCTTGAGAGATGTTTTGGCAAGAGGATCAGTTTGGTGACAAAAGACCTATCTTCTTTATTGCACTAGAGATGGTGAAAATGATTCTAGGTTCTTAACATCACCTAGAGGGTGTAATGGATTCCAGGTTTTATGCCTCACCGGGAGGGTGAAAAGGATTCCAGGTTCTCAGCTTCACTAGGAGGGTGAAAATAATTCTATGTTCTCTACCTCACCAGGTGGGTGATAAGGATTCCAGGTTCTCTGCCTCACCTAGAGGGTGAAAAGGATTCCAGGTTCTCTACCTCACTTAGCTTTAATTTTTGTTGGTTTTTCTTTTATTTTATTATTATTTATGTTATCTTTAGATTCAATAGTCTTCTACATTATATTACATTTAGTAGTAGCTATGTGCAATATATAAATTGAAAGTTAAGTTTTAGTTCTTCTCCAATCTGATATTGGGATTACTCAACAATCTTATATTTGCAACCAAATTTATGAATTCAATTATTTCTTATACCAAAAGATTCATTTTATGTAATCATAAATAATGAAGATAATGGTTTCTTGAGGTTTAAGACTAATTTGTTGTGCTGTTAAGCTAATAATATTTTTAAAGCCTTAAAGATTTATTTTATGGCTTCTATTCATTATCTTACTAACAAATGAATTACTTATAAAATGCCACTAGTTTGATTGAGAATATTTATAGGTTGACCATCTTCTATACAAAATTTATAAAGAACATTATTGCAACACTCTCAATTTTAACTCAAATCTTTTCCTTGAGACAACTTAGGCATTTCTCTCACTTCTTCTATGAAAAACTCAATCAATAATTCTAAAATTATGCAATACTTATAAAATTAGCATATGTGGTGAAAGAAAATACTTCAAACATTTTATGGTAGGTTTCAATTGATTAGGTCAACTACTTGGATCTATAAAAATTTTTATCTTACACTTTCTATCTCCCAAAATCCTTAAGGAAAAAAATTATTTGTCTCATTAATAACATTCTCTATGATAATGGTGTGAATAATAAAATTTTACTATATCTTCAATAAACACTAACTTGACTTTGGAAAATGGTGATGTGTGGCTCTCCTCCATTTATATCATCCACACTATGCAAAATAATATTGTAGGATTTTTCTTTCAATACTGCCTCAATTTTTTAGATACACATTTTATAACTATGCTTGAAAAATCCAAAAAACACCTTACTTTCAAAATTCAAATAAATAGTAAGAATTGCTTTTTTTATTTTTAGATCCTTGGTTTAATGGTAAATTCTAAAACAAATTTAGTTGCTCTATCTTGAACTAATTTTATGCAACTGGCATGCCGAAGTAACTAATTTCATTCTATATTTGCACAATAATTTAATCATATTAATAAAATAAATTGTACATAATGGATTTGATATATTATAATCAAAGGTGTGATTACTATGATCCATGTTTCTTTTACCTTCTAGACTTCCACTCCAACAAATTACTCTACTCTAAGTTCTTTCAAGAACCACACACTATGCATTCGCACAAGTAAATTCTATTAAAAGGGTATGGAATATATTATGCATTTTTATTTGAAAATATCTAAGGTGAGGCCTTAAAAAAACTTATTATCTTTAATCTCATAGAATTTTGATTAATCAAATATGTATTTTATCTAACATGTTTAATGAATTTTATACACACCTCTTGTTTAATTGTGCTTTAACCTTTTGAAGTGCATAAAAATTGTATTTCCTTAGATATTTCATTAGATAATTAATTTCGTACACACCTCTTCTTAGATTTATTTTATTTTGGAGGATCAATTCATGAAATACTTATTTCTATTGATGGATTACACTGCAAAATTATGAGCAAATGTTTTCATTAAGCTTTTCATGTTGCAGCATATTAAAATTTGTTGGTTATGAAAGGAATAATAGGATTTTAAGGGGTAAAATTAATTACAACAACATCTCGATTGATAAAATCCACTTTGTTATTCGTTTGACAAGTTAAAAGATTGAAACTGAGGAAGTATTCCTGTTACATTGAACTGTTATATATCTCTCTTTAAATTGTAGAGTTGTTCTATTATGGTTTTTTTTTTTCATTATGTTCTTCTCTATTTTTTATCTTCTTTTAATATACCTGGACTATTAATTCTTTTGTTATTTTACTTGTTGGGACACCTATCTTTTTTATTTTTATGTTTCCAAATAAATTTTTCTAGGGAATATGTCGTATGTAGTATATATATATATATATATTATATATATAAATAATATTTATATATTATTTAGGATGGGAGATCATGAATGAAATATAACTATATGTTGATGTAAATAGGTAACCTCAAATATATTTAGTGCACTATATGCATTATATACTGATGGAATTTTTATTTCGTTGGACTAGAACATATTCAATGTAATTTTCAAATGTTGTTGTTATTTCTAGGGTTCATTTTTTGATTCTTACTATGATTATAAGCTTAAATCATATACTTTTTATGGGTTAGATTATTCATGGAGGTAGATATATAAAGGGATTAACATCTTAGTTTTGAATGAAGATCGAACACACAGTTAGATAAGATATAGGAATGAAGTAAACATAAAAGACGCAAAATTTTAAGAAAAAATCTCTCAAAAGTGTAAAAATCATAGGGCCTTCCCCAACTAAAATAAACCAGTTGTGTTTGTCATTACTTATAAATGATGCCATTCCTTGGGGAAGACATTAGCTTAATGCAACAAAATACATAGCAAGGGCACATATCATAGATTTGAGATGGAAGAATCCAAAGACATGAGAGTCTTTTTAAAGAGACTGCTAGCTTATTTATTTGCCATGTTGGACCATAGTAGGGTGACTAAGGATAGAATGTACATAGCAGGAAATCAAAAGGAGATATGATGGATCATAGTCAGGCAACTTAAGGAGGTCAGAGGGACCATAGTTAGTAAGAAATGGAGGTAGATGGACCAAAAAAATATGGTGATTGTGGTCAGGGGACCATAGTCGATATGATATGACTGTCAGAAGGGATCATAGTCAACCGATGTATGGTGGTTAGAGAGACCATTGTAAGTGGTTAATGGAGATCGGAGGGATAATAAATTAGTTAGGCAATGATGATCAAAGGGAGAATATTCTGTTATAGAAACTTATGGTGGAAGCGCTATAGATGGTCGGTGATGGTGGTTATAATCAGTAAGAGATGTGGTTTGTAAGGATCATAATTTATTGGTGATGGTAATCAGCGGGATGTGTAGTCAGTCGGAGATAGTGGTTAAAGGGACTGTAGTAAGTTGGTGAAGGTTGTCAAAGAGATTATAGTCGATGGGTAACTTGTTGGAAAGTTCTAAAGTTGGCTGGTGATGGTGGTAAGAGGGAACATAGTCGACAGGCAACTTTGGTCGTAGGATTATAAAATAGTAGGTGACAATGGTCAGAGAGACCATATTTAATGGTGATGTGATCAGAAAGTTAGTAGTTGTGGCATACTATGCTTAGAAAGATAATAGTCTATGGGTGATGGTGGTTCAAAGGACCTGTATTGTGGGAAAAGGTAGTTAGAGAGATCATAGTCTAAGTAGAGATAGTGTTGAAGGAGTATAGTCCAGTGGCAGTGGTTCACAAAAATTGTAGTCTTGGAGACGGTGGTGGTAAAAAGAGGATGTCAGTGATTATAGGGTGGAGGTTCAATAGCGGGTGCTAAGTGGTGAGGGTTTTCCAATGATAGATCTTAGGTGGAGGTTCGGGTTCTTCGAGACTTAAAGCTCTCTTGAGTCTCTAGCCTATAGTTTAAGTCTCACACATAGTTCAAGCTCCCTTCCAAAAGTCTCCATCATGTGGGATTTATTTGTAGGTTTTGAGTGGGCATGCTTTATAAACATGGAGATGATCCAGAACAAATTGGGAGTGCTCCATTAGATGACCCACACTAATTCCTATAAATACATAAGTATTTTACCAGCCTTTATATGCCATAATATATGAAAGTTTGTTAGGATGTTAAGCCCTTGTGACCGAGCCAAAGCTAACCAAGAGGGGGAGGGGGGGGGGGGGTAAATTGGTGTTTAAAAAATTTGTCAATCAAAAACACAATCCTAAACCAAACCAAAATTCACCACAAGGAAATCGAAGTGCAAAAATTAAATGCATAAAAACAATAAGAAAGAACACATAAATTTATAGTGGTTCGATCAACTCAACCTACGTCCACTCCCTAGAGCCTCTCCTCCGGCTATTGTACTAAACTCAGTGACTCTCCTTTTGCTCCTACAGCAAGGCATAGAAGCCTGTACAAACCTCCTTTCCACTGACTCCAATGAGGCAGAGAACCCAACTCCTTTCTCTTCTTCTTGAAATAGGTAGAAAGCCCAACATCTTTCACTTCCTCCTGAAGAAGACAGAGAGCCCAGCTCCTTTTACTTCCTACTGAAGCAGACAGAGAACCTTCACTCCTTTAGCTTCCTCCTAAAGAAGCCAGAGAACCTTGAATAATTGTTGAAGCAGACCTCGCTCGAACCTCCAAGGAAATAGGGATGATGACCTAAGAAGATGACTCGGATCCTTTCTTAGAGCAAATTTTATGAAACCCCTCAAAAACTCCACCTCATAAGATCCTCTCTCTCTCTCCCAACCTCTCCCTCTTCTCTTGGCTCTCTCAGATCAAGACAGTAGCAAAAGATGCAATCTTGGGTAAACAAGAAATCTTAAATATAAGAGCTTCAGATTTGCTCTTAATTTCAACAAATTGACATAATCGTCTAGGAAGACATACAAATCATCCTATACGACTAGTTCAAATGGTTGAGTATCATCTAAAAAATCTTCCTGAATGCACGTTTAGATGATGAAAAACTAAACTGATCATCCTGGATAATTTCAAGATCATCCTAGATAATTAGTTTAAAACCTCAAATATCATCCAAAACATTGCCCTGTTTGCATGTCTGGACGATAAAAAAAATTAATCATCCAGGATAATTTGGGATGATCCTGGAGGATTAGTACAAAATAATATACATCATCCAGAACATTATTCTGGTCATCCAGTAAGAAACTAAGATTTGTTTAAATGATCGTTCCAAACGATCATGCGATCAAACCTTAATTATTTTCCCTGAATTTTTCTGATTTGAGCCAATCATCCCGGACAATGATAATAATGTCCAAGTTAATTTACTTAATTGTGACTACCTTAAACAGGATGTCCTAATTAGGGTTTCTATTTTTAATTAATTATTTAGGATGATTTTAGATCTTCCCAGATGATATGACCAAAAAAAAAACTCTAAAATAGTCAGAATTTTTTCCCTTAGTGTGTGTGTGCAAGGTTACTTAGCTTCAGGACCTATATTTTTATAATTTACTCAAGAAAATGTAAAAAAAAACTTAACAATGGTTTATAGATTAACTTAGTCTTAATCTATCCAATCTTGAGCTAGTTTGATTTGTAATTGACCTTGTGGACCTAAAAGGTCAGTAGGAAAGGCAGTTAGAAAATAGAAGTGTTAGAAATGTTTGCTATTATCAAAAATATAATTCATGAATTTAGATTTACAACAATCTCCACCTTTTTATGATGGAAAATAATCAAAACTAATTGAAACATGAATAGAAGAAAAGTAGTATGACAAAATAGCTCAAACTCTAACTCAAACAGTACTCCCCCTTTTGACATCACAAAATAGAGGAGAAAACCAGAAAAAAAGTAGAATATAAGATAATAAGAAGAACAAAAGAAAAGTTTTTTTTTTTGGATCAAAATATGAATATGATAAGTTTTTCATGTGATTAAATTAAAAATTTGTAATAATCAATAAGTTAATATCATCGAAATCTAAAAATTGGTAGAATAGCCGACTGTTAGCCACAGCTCAGTCTTCTCTCAGGGCAAATTATCTTTTAAAATTGAAGATCTAACTCAGAAAAAACCAATTGGATAAGAAAAAGAGATCAATTCAAAACTTGGTTCCAACAAAATATCTTATAGAATAATATATCAAAGTAATTTATCACAATCATGAAATTCAAAATCAAGCCTTTGAAAATATCGAGTGACACATGAATCCTTCTAAGATTTAAAGGTTATAAAGAGAAGGAAGCTTGCCTTTTGTGAGCTCATTTTATGCCTCTTGTCAATTGATTAGCGTACTTTAAGCATTTTTTGTATTTTTTATACACTTTTTGTATCATTTAATTTTTTTGGCAATCATTACACATCATTTCAGATTTTCTTCTTTTTGGGCTCATTTTATGCCCTTGACATTATTTTTACAAGCTATATCCCTTTTGAAACTTTAAAATACTCTCACTTGTGAGAATATCTTCTAGATATTAGAGAAGAAAAATTCACTCTCTAATATAAGGAAGAATAAACCACAAAACAGAAATAAAATCATATGATAAATACAACGACAAAATTATGAAAGTTTAAAAGTAATATAAAGACTTTGAACATTATATATATAAGATAGATTACTATAGCAAGATAGAAAAGATCTCAATCATAAAGTCCAGTTATTATTTTGAGATAGGCTTTTGTTTAGAAAAGAAAATTATACCGCTTGAAGAGGTTAGAGGAAGGGAAACAATCAACTGTGTCTCTCTTTAACTGATTCAGAGATGTCAAATATTCACTATAAATTTTCAAAAACAAAAAAAAGGCATACAATATCATTTCAGGAGTGACCACAAAGAAAAAGAAGAAAAATTAAAATAATAGAAATGAAAAACACTAAAAACAATAGCAAGTAAGAAGTGAAACAAATATGAAATAAACAAAAGAGTAGAAAAACAACAACAAGAAACAAAACATAAAATTCAGAATTCATCAAGTTCATACATTTATGTCGATCACATCTAATTTGGTCCTTAAGATGCTGAATGTGTCAAAAGCTAGTGGTTTACTAACAATGTCAGCTAGTTGATTCTCAATTGTCACATGGTGTAACTCAATGTCTCCTTTCGTCACATGGTCTCTAATAAAGTGATGTCTTATGTCAATGTGTTTGGTCTATGAATGTTGGAGAGGATTCTTAGAGATGTAGATAGCACTAGTATTGTCATAAAGGATTATAGGTTTGTATATAGGTAATCCTAAATCCAGAATTTGTTGCTTCAACCAAAGGACTTGGGCAACACAACTTCCTAATGCAATGTACTTAGCTTCAACAGTGAAAAGTGCAATAGAGTTTTGTTTTCTAATAGACCAGGAGACTAAATACTGTCTTATAAATTATCAAGTATTAGAAGTGCTCTTTCTATCCACCCTACATCCTGTAAAATCAGAATCAGAATATCCAAGAGCCTTGCTGATCTTTTTGAGAAGTATCCTAGCCTCTACTTTTGAATGTTATGTGGATTTTATTTATCGCACTATATGTTTTGTTGATGATTTTAAAGTTTTTACAAGTGCTTCGATGAATAAGATTCATAGACTTTTGAGATTCTTTAAAGAATTGGAATTGATGAGTGGTCTCGCTCTTAATAAATAAAAGTTTTATTTTATTTCTGCTCAGAAAGTTATTATTGATCATACTGTGGCTATCAAGAATTTAACGGGTTTTATCCATGGCCTTTTTCCCTTAAAGTATCTATGTGTGCCTCATTATCTAGGTGGAAAGAAATTTTTTCTTTATGATGATTTAATTACGGTTGTGCAAAATAGACTTTCAACCTTGGACTCTAATTTCTTAAGCTTTGGTGGTCGGTTAATTCTTATCAAGAGTATTTTTTTTTTTATAATTGTTTATAGCTTTCAAACTTTGCTTTCTATTTAGACTGTTTGTAATAGGATTGATAGAATTCTCAATAAGTTTTTTTGGAAAGGGTATAGTAGCAGTTCTGAAATTCATTGGTCTTTTTGGGATAAATGCTATGGCACCTTGGAGGAAGGGGGTTTAGGGGGAAA
Source organism: Dendrobium catenatum (assembly GCF_001605985.2). Taxonomy (NCBI): domain Eukaryota; kingdom Viridiplantae; phylum Streptophyta; class Magnoliopsida; order Asparagales; family Orchidaceae; genus Dendrobium; species Dendrobium catenatum. The sequence continues at coordinate 278,772 of NW_021319066.1, read as the reverse complement.
TTTTATGAATGATTTTCCCTTTGCTTTCTCTTTCAAGTTATGGTACAATTTTCTTGCTAATTTGAGCCTTTGGGCTAATTTTATGGTTGCCAAATATTGTAGGGGGAATCATCCCACTACGTGTTATTTTAGTAAAGGTAACTCTAAAGTTTCGCAGCATCATTTTAAAGTCAAATGGTATGTTGAGCCTTTTATCTTTATGGGCCTTGATAGTGGTAATACTTTCTTTTGGCAGGACAGTTGGTTGGGGGGTCAATCTATTGATTCTATAACCAATACTTCCTCCTATGCTACTGTGAAGGTGAATTATTTTTTACTCATAATGGTTGGAATTTTGATAAACTTGCTAGTGTCATTCTTTATTTTTTTTATTTATCAAATTTTGAAGACACCTCTGAACACAAATTCTAATGAGGTTCAGTTATGTGCTTTGACTAAGGATGGGTGCTTTATATTAAAGGATGCTTGTCATTCTTTTAGTTCTAAACAAGAGGCTTCTATGATTTTTCATATGATATGGCATAAAAGTATTCCTTATATGGTTTAATTTTTTTCTAGAGAATTTAACATAAGTTTATTCCTACGGATGATAATTTGATAAAAAGAGGCTTTATCCTTCCGTCTAAATGTCAATGTTGCTATCATATGAATAATATGCACCATATTTTTTTTTTGGTCCTTTAGTTGTCAAAGCCTAAACTTATTTTGATGAAATTTTCTATTTATATTATTTTAATGCTATCGGTTCTATTAGTTCTTTACTTAACTATTAGTTTGTTAAATCTAAAGGTCATATCAGAAATGTCATTCCTTCCCTTATTATCTGGTACTTATGGTTGGATAGGAATAATTCTCGTTTCAATGGTGTTGTTATAAACTATCATAGAATTTTTCAAAATGTTAAAGATAAGGTTGTGGCTCTTTATTTTGTTAGGTTACTTTCTATAAAGAATTTCAAAAATTATTTTTCTACTGTGGCAGATTTAGTTATTAAAATGGATATGAATATCCTTCATAAATTTCATAGGTGTATTTCTTGGATGAAGCCTCCTTTCAACTTTCTTAAGATGAATGTTAATGGTGTTTTTATGAACTCCATTGTGGCCTGCGGTGGTGTAATAAGATATTCTAATGGTGTTCTTATTTTGGGCTATGCTGGTCCTTTACTTGATGGTGATGTTAACTTTGCTTCTACCTATACTATTCTTCATGGTTTAAAACTTTGCTTCTCTCTAGATTACATTAATATTGTGGTTGAGGTTGTTTCTAATTACTACTATCGGTCTCTTTATTCTTGGGATGATACTATTTGTTCTTCTGACTTATTTTGCATGAGGAGGGACATTAAGAATTTATTAAGCTATTTAAACTGCTCTTTTTATTTTTTTCTTACGGAAGGTAATGCCTATGCTCATTCAATGGCCAGGTTGGGTTGTGGTATTATTTCAATAGTTGATTTCTCTATTTTGAATCTTCCTCCTCCTGTGAAAGGCCTCTTAAGTTTGGATAAGATTGGTTTACCTAATGTTAATTCTTAATGGTTGTGTAAGTATGGTTTTTTGGTTGATTCACTATCTGTGCTTATATTGGCCTTTTTGTTTCTGTTGCATGTTTTCTTGGAGTTTTTTTCCCTGATGGTTTGGTTTGTTGCCTTATTCCTAGGTGGTTGTTGAGGCTATCTGGTTCAGGAAAAAGTTTTTCGATATAGGTTTTATCTTCTTTACTATTATGGTTTTGGTGTTTATTTCAGACATTTTGAAGTCTACTGGATGGTTGCTTCCTAGTTCATTATGTTGTCTAGTGTGGGCTTGTTCTATACTTCTCTAGTGCATGTGCTTATAACTTGGTGTCTGGGTTGCTTTTGCCTTGCTCTGGATGAAGGTTTTGGTGGCTTTTCAAATTCTTCATGTGGGTTTTTGTGCTTTTATAGTGGTTATGAGGCTTTATGTTTTCTAGCTGAGGCTTGGTGGTTGGGTGTTTCCTGGTATCCTTGGGTCACTGTGGTTGTTGGGCTTTGGATTTTTTTTCCTTTTGCTGTTAGAATTTCACAGTTTAGTTATTGATTGTTGGTATGGCGTTTGGTATTTTGATCTTCTAAATGGAGTACTTAATGTCTCCTTTCTATTCTTCTAATGTCCTCTCATGCTTGCTTTCTCTGCCTCTTGATTATACTGCTCGTTTGCATTAGTTATATTATTGTTACTGCAATTTTCATGTTCGCAAAGTTATCTTTGCTAAGCTGGTGGATAACACGCATTGTGTTTCTTTTAGTGTTTTTATTTATTTTTTGTCAATTCTAAGAGGGATTATGAAGTTGTTGTTGTTCATTCTACTATTCTTACTTAGACTACTCTGGTTATATGTTGTTTCCTTCTTATTGGCATTATGAATAATTGTTGTTTCCATCATCTTGCTATTATGTGTGTTTTTTTGTGTTTTCTCTATTTTTGTATTCATCTCTTTTTGTAAATCTTTTTTAGTGAAGGTTCTAGCGATGTTGCTTTCATGGTTGGCAAGCTGGACCTGAATGCTGATCTTTTGAGCTTTCTTTCTTTTTGGGTGCTCTTTCTTATGCACCATAGAATGAACCTAGGTTTATTTGTATTTTTTCCTAGTAGGGATCACAAACTCTTATGATTTTTTTTCTTTTTTATTTATAGCTCTTCTGAGCATTAGCGAGCTTGAGGGCCCTTTAAGGACTTTATAATTATTTTTATATATTAATGCTTAGGCGCCTCTATGGGTTTTTCCTAAATAAAAAAATAAAAAAAATAAAAATATAAGGCTCCACTTTATTAGGGACCATATTACTAAATGATGAAAGTTTGTCAAGAGTGTTAAGCCCTTGTTAACTAGTCCTGAGGCTAACTAAGAGGGGGGTGAATTGGTATTTAAAAAATTTCTCCAAACAAAAACATAAACTTAAATCAAACCAAGATTCACCACAAGAGAAACAAAGGGCAGAAATTAAATGCGAAAGAATAATAATAAAGAACACACCATAATTTATAGTGGTTATGTCAACTTGACCTACATTCACTCCCCAGAGCCTCTCCTCTAGGTGTTGCACTAAACTCAGTGTCTCTCATTGTGCCCCCATAGCAAGGTGGAGAAGCCTGTAAAAAACCTCCTTTCTATCAACCCCAATGAGGCAGAGAACCCAACTCCTTTTGCTTCCTTCAGAAGCAAGGAGAGAACCCAACTCATTTTGCTTCCTTAAGAAGCAGGCAGAGAACCCAACTCCTTTTTCTTCTTCCATAAGCAGGCATAGAACCCAACTTCTTTTGCTTCCTCCATAAGCAAGCAGAGAACCTTCGTCAGTTACTTAAGTAAACCTCTCTTAAACCTCCAAGGAACGAGGGACGATGATCAGAGAAGACGACACAGATACTTGCTTGGAGCAACCTTTGTGAAGCCACTCACAAGATCCTCTCTCTCTCTCTCCCATGCTCTCCCTCTCCTCTTGGCTCTCTTAGGTCAGTATAGCAGCAAAAGATCTTTTTCTTGAGAAAAAAAGAGATCTTTTAAATAAGGGATCCAAATTTTCCCTAATAAATAACAATTCGTTAAATATCATCTAGGACAATCTATACAAATTTAGCTAAATCAACCAGGATGATTTGTGAGAGTCTGGATGATTAGAAGGTTCTTTTATCTAGATCCTCTAGGATGTTAGTATATTATCCTATACAATTAATTCAACTCGACGAATATGGTCCAGACCACCGCCTGGATGGATGTCTGGATGATGGATAAATAACTTGATCATCCAGGAGGATCTCATGAGCGTCCAGGCCAATTAGTACAAAATGACAAATATCGTCCAGAATATTGCCCTGAATGGAAGTTTGGAGGATGGAAAAATAACATGATCATCCAGGCCGATCTCAGGATCATCCTAGATGATTAGTTCAATTCAATTCATATCGTACAGAGCATCGCCCTAAATGGAGCAAGGCCGATTATTGATCATCCAAAAAGAACTAAAGTTTGTGAACTGATCATCCCGGATGATCTTGCGATCGTCCAAGATGATATGATTGAGAAATCAAATCTTAATTGATTTCCTTAATTACCAGATTAATTTAGGCATAATTACACTGCATAGTCCGAGATGATGTCCAAAAATAAAATATGCATAAATAGCTCTGCCGGCTAATTCTTTCTGATTTGAGCCTATAATCCCGATCAATGTTAATATCATCTAGGACAATTCACTTAATTGTGGTTGTCTTAACCAAGATGCCCTAATTAGTGTTTCTATTTTTAACGGATCAACCAAGATTATTTTTGTATCATCCCGGATGATATAATCAAAATAGAAATAGTAACAAACAGACAGAATTTTTCCCTCAAGTGTGTGTGTGCAAGGTTACTTAGCATCAGGACCCACAATATTATAATGGACTCAAGAAAGGTAATAGGCACTTGACGTATATTATAAGCTGCCTCAGTTCTAATCTAAAAAATATTGAGCTGATTTGATTTCCAATTTGGTCTTGTGGACCTAAAATGTTAGTAGTCAAGGAAGTCATATAAAAATAGAAGTATTTGCTATCATCAAAATTATATTCCCTGAAATTAGATTCATAATAAAGGAGACATAAAGCTACACTATGTAGCCATTGAAAACCGACATAGTGATTTCTTTACAAAACCTCTAGCCTTTCAAACTTTCAGCATCTAAAGAGCAAGATTAGCTGTAATATATATTAATGCTTGAAATTGTTTCTTTTTGTTTCAGATGTTTTGTTTTTATTTTATTTGTATGTCTGTTTATGTTTATGTATTTCTGTTTTAACTTTTTTTTATTTTTTCTATTATTTTTTCATTTAGTATTTTTTTTTAAATTAGATTAATGCTCACTTTTGATGTTGATTTCTTAAATGACATTTTCACTTTGCTTTTTTGCTTTAAAAATTATTATGTAGTGATTGACTTTGTTAAATCAGTTAAAAGAAGAAATATTGATGATTGTCTCTCTTCCTCTAACTCCTTTAGTCGGTTAATTTCTTTTAAATTAAAATCTATTTAAAAAAAAGCCTTTAAATTAGATATCTATTTAGTCTTCATACAATAACTATCTCATATGAATAATGTTCCAAGTCAATAAAATCATTATCAAATTTTTGTAATCTGGTTATTACTTTTATCATATGGATATGATTCTATTTTATGGTTTACTATTCCTTATATTAGAGAGTGAGTTTTTCTTTTCTTATATATGGAATATATTCTCATAACTGAGAGTCTTTAAAGGTTTTGAAAAGAAGCCAGCTCTCAAAAATGACAAGAAGCAAAAAATGAGCTGAAAATACTAAAAAGATGTGTAATGATTGCTATGTAATTACTAGATACACCAAAGTGTATAAAAATTTAAAAGATATACAAATTGTGCTAGATAACTGAAAAAGATGCACAAAATGAGCCCACAAAGAAATAAGCTTCTGTTATTCTCAAATCATTAAATCTTAGAAGAATCCATGTGCCACTTGATTTTTTCAAACACTTGAATTTTGGAAATCATGATTTTGGTTAACTACTTTGCAATACTATTCTATCATATATATATATATATATATTTTTAAATGAAGTTTGAAAAGATCACTTTTATTTTCTAATTTCTCTTATGAATTAGATTTTTTTTAAAAAATAATTTTAACTTGTATGCAGTCTGAGCTAGGGTTCACAAGACTGATGTTGTACCCTTTCAAGATTTCAACATTGTTAATTCATTTCTTACTGAATTTTAATCTACTCATAAAGGAAATTTATTAGTTTCTAGATTTGATCAATTCAAAAAAAAAAATTGTGTGTTATTTTATTTTAATTTATGACTTTCTTTTTATTTGGTTTTTATGTTATTTTATGTTTTGAGTATTTTTTTTATATTTTAAAATCCTCTTCACATTCCATGTCTTAATTTTTTTTGTTTTTCTCACATCATTTAGGATGATACACATCTCCATGTGCAATCTGAACAAAAATACACCTCTCTAATCACATCACATCCAATGGCTAATACAAATCAATTCTTGGTGATCATCCTATACAATTCATACATTATACCGTCCGATTCACATGGTAGGAGTTATTAGAAGATTTGAATGCTATTAGGTAAATCCATTATTGCACCTCGTCTAGGACTATACACATGTTTATCTTCTATAATCCAATTATTCAACAGTTGTACAAGCTGACTCCTCGAGATTATCATCATGTGTCTAATCCTCTCGTACAATGATTGATCATACTAGAATATTTGATTACTTTTTTAACCAATTGTATGCCAAAGTTGATTTCTTCATATCAACCTATATGATCTTACAATCATATACTACAATATCTAGATGATTCTATTTAAAAAACACTCAAATTATGGTTTCTTCTTCACTCCAAACATTCCACCTCTTCTTCTCTCCTACTTGAGCACTCCTACTCTTGCAATGGATGGTGGGAAAAGATCCAAAATTCTTACTGGAAGCTCATCTAGGCGGGATATCAATCCTTATTTCACTGAAGAATCATATGAAGTAGCTTACAACCACTATAAGAATGCTAGCATTACCCCCTCAAAAATCATCAATCAAAATGTTTTGAACATTCAAGTGCTTGATCTCTTTGATAGAACAACTCTTGGATTTCTCCTTACTCTAGCTTTTCCATTTAATTCAGAACTCTTGCTTGAATTCTTTGCCAACCTTTGCATTAACAATGCCTATACTTCCTTACAATCCTATGTAATTTGAAGGCCTATAGAGATTACCTATCATAACTTGCATGAAAATCTTTACCTCTCTGTTGCCGGGGATAAGATTCATATCTTAGTTTTAAATCCTGATTTTAGTTGGGCTCCTACTAATAATATCCTTATAGAAACTAATAAGAACTACCATATATCCCATATCAACTCCTTATTTAGGGATGCCTAGACCATTTAGCATATTCTTTAAAATTCTATTATTCCTAAAGTTGGGGATAGGATTCATATTACACCTATCCTTTCACTTACCACTTATCACATCATGGCTAACCAAGATTTTATAACATCTGATCCTATCATTTATTATGTTGAACATTTAACCTACATTAGAGATCCTCGCAACAAATGAAAACAAAACCTTATCCTAGGATATCTTATAATTTGTATCCTTCAATCTAAATATAATCTTCAATTTTACGATCCACCTGATCACTATCTTGTCTTCTACTCCAAAAGCTCCTTCCACACCCTTCATAGTACTCATCATCACAATGTGTACGAGGAGCAATGGGAAGAAGAGGAAGAACATATCAATGCACCTGCCCCTCTTCGCTAGTAATCTTAGATTGATTAGCTGGTATAGTAATTTCATCAGTGGGAGGCTAGATCTGAATTGTACATAGTTGAGCCATAATAGTAGCATAATTAGGACTTAGCCTGGTTTGATGCATACATAGTATAGCAGCAACATCAGCATGACCATGATTTGTCTTTGTTTGGCGAACAGTTTGCCTCTCTTCATCGATACTTTTAGCCACCACCACCACCACTTCCACCTGATCATGGTTCTTCTTTTTTTTTTGTTTATCATTGCTTTTGTTATTATGTTTTTAGTGGTCTTCCTTTATGTCCTTTATGTTGATTAGTGTTTTTCCTTTTTCATCCTTTTTGTGATGTCAAAAGGGGGATTAGTGTGTTGTTTTTACATCCTATGGTTTAGTGAAATTTAATTTACTCTATTTTTGTACTTTTTTCTTATATCTAATATAAAAAAACTCCCCTTACTTTTAAAATTTCATCTTCTTTGGGGGAGTTTTAGATAATATCAAAGAGCTTTGAATTTTTTTTTAACAACAATGTTTTCCATTATAAAAAATGGAGAGATTATTCCAAATCTTTGCCCAAAGATAGTGATTTTGATGATAACAAATATTATTATTCCTTTAATACGGCTATTCTTTCATATCTTTTTTATTTTCCCTACTCATCAACTTTTTTGGTCCATAAGTTCACTTGCAACTCCAATCAACTCAAGATCAGGTAGACTATGGTAGAGTCTATTTATTATTTAAATTTTAATGTACTTTTTACCTTTCTTAAGTTAAGTCATGTATGCGATGGACCCCAAGCTAAGTAACCTTATATACACACATTCATGGGGAGTGATTTAGTAAGTTAGAGAATTTTTTAATTGTTGACCTAATCAATTTCATCATCCTGGATGATCAGTTAAAAATTGAAACCCTAATTATGACATCCATGTTAATTATGATTGCTTAATATATCATACAAGATGGTTTTAGATCATATAAGATAACTAGTTGAAATTGTGAGAAAAAGTTATCAATCAAAATTTAGGTAATATTTTAATTTCCAAATTTTGCTTTAATCGTATTGGATGATATGCGTTATCCAAGATGATTTTTTATAATCTTGCATAAATTGATCTTGAGATTAGGGGAGCATGGTTAGATTGCTCGATCAAATTATACATGATGATCTGCCAAGATTATACTGGACAATCTATTATATTTCATGGGATGATCCCCTATCATCCAAGGAAAAATAAATAATTTTCTTTTAATCAACCAGGAGATTGTACTAGACATCCTGAATGGGTTCCATGTTAATATCTTGGTCACCAACCATCATCCCATGTCATACTCGACAATTAATACAATATCTTCAATTAATTATCCTAGATGATCATAGAGTCAAACTGGATAATATATAAAAATACTTGAATATATTATACTGAATAAATTTGATCATACTAGCTGAAAGTGCTATTCTGTACTAATCATATAGGATTACCTATCGATTGTACTGGATGATCTTTGACGGTAAGTTGAAAATTAATGCTACTTTTGAGGCTCTCTTTTTAAGCTCTCATATTGTTATTTGAAATAAAATTTTACTATGGAGCTGATCTGAGAGAGAGCTTAGATAAGGAAAATAGAGGGATTGTTAGAGAGAAAAATCCTTATGAGGGGGGGTTGAGAGGGATTTAGAAAGGTTACTCTAAGCAAGGTTTCCATCTTCTTCTACAAGTTGTTTTTCTAGTTCCTTGGTGGATCTAGAGGAAATCTTCATCAACATAAGATCTAAGTTCTCTTCCTTCACCAGGATGGTGAAAAATCATTCCAAGGTTCTCTTCCTACTTCAAGAGGGAGTAAAAGGATTCTAAGATTCTCTGCCTACTCTAGAAAGGAGTAAAATGATTCCATGGTTTTGTGCCTACTGCAGGAGTGAGTAAAAGGAATCAAGGTACTCTACCTCACTGGGTCGGTGGAAAGAATTTGTAAGGGCTTATTCTCCTTTCTGTAGTTTCAAAAGGAGAGACACTACTTTTAGTGCATTACTTGGAAAGGAGGTTTTCGTGGATTAGACATAGGTTAAGTTGACTAAACCACTATAAATATGGTGTGTTCTTTCTGGTTACAATTTTACATTTAGTTTTCACATTTTTTTGTTGTCAAAATCTCTAATTTTTGTTATTGTGAAATTAATGTTGCTTCTGCATAAATCATTTGTTTCAAAATATTTAAAATGCTTTCCTTTTTGGTTAAAGAAAATTTTAAAAAACTAATTCACCCTGTCTGGGATAGCCTTGGGACTAATTCTTTAGGGTTTAACAACCCTCACAAACTTTCAAAATTGAAGTTTAAAAGGTACCAAGTTTCATTTTTAATGATAACAACTCACATATATTCTAAACTTCAAGGAAATTTTTGGTGACGTGCCAATACTTATTATTATTTATCTTGCTTTTTTATCCCTCTATATTAATATTTTCTTATTTAGACCAAAAGTTCATAAAATATAATATTTGTTCTATCAATGATACTCACATGAAGTACATCATGGAATGGATTTATAAAATGCCTAATTATGATGACATTCTATAAATTACAAAAAAGTTGTTAATATTATTATTTTTAAAGAAATTGAAAATATGGTGCAAGAAAATATTGCTCTTACTAGCCGTCGCATTTTATTATATAGTTTATTTTGTAATTCAGGTTTGGTTTGGGAAGTCTTTTTGTTAGGGTTTCAAAAGGTTATTTTCCTAACAAGATGCTAAACAAATATAAATTAAATTTCTTTAGAAAATTAAGAATTAAATTTAACTTTCAATTCCGGAGTCAAATAGACCATTTGTAATAATATACTGTATTGAAAGGTGGAAATAGAAGCTCCTAATGAGTTTAGACTCAAAATTATTGATTTTTTCTTGAATGTTGTAGCCTGATTTAAGGGAGAACTACATATGACCCAACGGAGGGTCTACTTGAGGTGTAATCAATTATCCAACTACGATAATCAATAGAAGTGATCATTAATTTCATATTCAAATGTATGTTAAAAAATGATATATCTCCCCAAATAAAGAAGATATCATCCATTAGCAATCATTTGATTATGATAATGACAATCAATATAAATTTGTTTTCCCAAAAGAAATATTAATTTAGTTTTGAAAAAATTTAACATGGGTTTTAAATGTCCTATGAGCATAGAACCTCATAGTTAATTACATCATAGGAAATCAAAGTCTCCTATGAAAACTCTCGATTAAAACAACAATAGAATTTTTTTTAGAGATTCCAATGAGTGGATATCAAAGTAGGTTAAATTGGAATTTCATGTGGGATTAGAGCAAAATTGAGCACTTATTTTTTGTAGTCAAAAGAAGAAAGGTATGAGACACTTTGTGATTCTAAAATAATTTGCTTATAAAAACTCCCGGTGGTCTTGGGCTTACTTCTTAGGTCATTAAAGTTTCTATGTTATCTTAATAATTTTATTTAAATTTAAGTAGAAGAATTTTGTTGTACCTTTACGAGGCTCTATTTATCTAGTCTAAAACAAAAGCGACACACAAAAACCAAAAAATAAAGTAAATAAGGCAAAATCTTATATGCAATAACATTAAATTAAACACATTAATAAATATAATTAATTCCTTAAAATAATGTCTGTAGGCTAATATCCCATTTATTAGAACCTAGAATTGCAGAAATTAAAAGTGCTTGGGCAACACTAACAACAAATATGGATTCTAATCTTAAGACAGATACTAGTAGACTTTGAGTGGGATACTCTTCTATCTTAAGTTCCTTGGTCTTCTCCACTTCAGGCTTCTTGGAATTTTCTTGCTTGGATACCCAAATGGAAAAGAAAGCTACCCCCTGAAGGGGAGGTTGTTCTTCCCACTTTGGGTAGTGGAGGGATCTAAAATTGAGCTACCAAATAGAAAATTACTATCCCCTTGAGAGGTATCCTTTCCTATTTGGAATTTAATTTTTAATCAAAGTTTCCCAAACTTAAAGACTCTTTCATAACTCAATACTTTAAATAAATTACATTGATATAAAAGTAAAAGATAGACTCTCCTACAAGGTTATCCTAATCATTTAAATATTAAATCAATCCCAAGGAGTTATATATGATAAAATTAAATACTCAATCCTTCCATTCTTGGCCATACTCTTATTTATTTAGGCCTAAGAAAGCTGGAATAATTATAGTAGTTATATAATTATTAAATTTTTTGCCCCCTTTTTATTGACCTATATAAGTATGGCCACCTGTGAAAACTCTATGGACAATAAGAATGACCCTAACCTAAGAGTAAACTATCACCCATCACATCAATTCACAAAGTGTAGAAAAGAAAGTAAGGAAACACATCAAGAAATTTCAATCACAACATGCAATGAAATCTCATAAAACATGGCATACTATAGTAAAGTAAACAACCTAGCTTAAACTAGAGTTGGTTGTCCTAGCAAACTATCTAAAGTGTGTGTTGAAGGTTGTGTGGCTTGGGTAGTTTCTAAGATGGGTAGTTTGTTAAGGTTGTGTAATGTTTGGGTTTGTTAAAGGTTGATGATGATATTTATGCTTGAGTTTAAGTATTAAGGTATCGAAGTTTAATTAAAGATATATTTTGAGGATTGATTAGTCAAATGGATTTAATTAGTTAAAGATTAAGGAATCAATGAATTTTAATTAGTCTAATTATTTAATAAGTTTAATGGTTAAATTAATATAATTTTTTTATCATTAAATTCATGGCATTTTACCACAAGGCTTGAAGAACTAGGCCTTCTTAGGACACGTAGCACTACAGCCTGGAGTAGTCCATCCTTAAAAAACTAGTTGATGTAGTTAAATTAAGGAATTTATTCTGATTAAATAATTAAGAATGATTTTATTGAAATTGTTACACTCCATTGAATTCATTCGTGGTGTTTTATCATAAGACTCGAGGAACTAAGCCTACTGAACAAAAGTAGCCCCACAGCCTGGAGAAGTCTTTCCTAAAAGCTTCTTCTCTAAAGTGTTTTTTCTATAATAAAATGTTGGTGAAGTGGTTTTATTAATCAAACTGGAGTTTTCCAGAATTTTAACAAATTATTGGATTTTTTGGATTATTAAAATTATTTAAGAGCAATAATCAAGGGTACAAAAGTTAATTTTTTAAAATTAAAGTTAATTATAAATGTTTCTATTTTTAAAAAAATACTATACCTTAAGATAAGTAGTTCGACTATTAGTTTGCCTAATTTAGAGTTTCTATAAATAAGTTATGGATTTTTTAAGTTTGGACTTAGATTTAATTTATTGTTGACCAGAAAGTTGACTTTTTAACCTTGAATTAATTTTGGAGGATTGATCTTTTTGAAATTAATAAATTTTAATTAAAGTTGAATGGCTTAGAGTAAGATTAAATTGGATTTTTTAAGAATTAAGTATGATTTTTGAAAGTTTTGATATTTTTGGAATTTTTTAAATTGCCTATTAAAAAGGCTTTTTTATATTTTGATCATAATCAAACCAAAAGGTCAAAAATGACTTAAGGGGATGTTTCCAAGAGTTTAGAAATTTTTTTAATTTTATAATATTTTTATTAATTAATTGAATTAATTATCTATTTTCCTTAAAAAGTAAATTAATTTAAATTAGGGGTCTAATGATGGGATTTTTATTATTTATAGATTGGGGGTTTAATTATAAAATCTTTGATATATTATTTGTAATTTTTTTAATTTTATTTGAATTAATTGTGAATTTGGGAAGTTCTAGGCTTATTTATTTATTTATTTATTTTTTGAGAAACGCTAAGTAGCAATAAGATTAAAAAGAAGCACCAAATAGCCTAGATACACGCTAATGAGGGACCAACCATCTTTCACTTTCTTCCTTTACAATTTTGACAAAGGAAGAAGGAAGGTTGTTAGGAAGAAATAAATGCCAATCAAAATCAAAAGATAATGCTAAGTTAGCACAATAATCCGCTAACTTATTACAATTGCGCCTAACATAATTAAAGATAACATTATTGAAGTTACTAAAGAATAAGAGATCTTCATCTTCAAAGTTCTCACCAAAAGTCTTCAGTTTGCTATACATTTGTTGAAGAAATTGGAGAGCTTTCTTATTATCTCCTTCCACAATGATGCCTTTAACATCTTGAACCCCTCTTTGCCAATTTTCCTTCAATGCTTTGAATGCTAATAGTTCCAATTTTGCACTGTCCCAATGCTTTTCCTTTCTTCCAAAAGCAAAGACAAACCTACCTTTATCATCTCTTACTACCCCACCAACACTAGCTTTATAATTCTCTTTAAGAGCTGCATCAAGGTTAATCTTTAACCACTCAGGTGGAGGAGGATGCCAATAATGTAAGAGCAGTCCTTCGGACTGATAAGCATCCCAGTGATATGAGCAATAAATTCCTTGTTTTGCTGAGCTAAAGTAGCTTAAAATAGAGACAGCAATCATAACAATACTATTTCTGATTTTACCATGTTTAACTTTGCACCTATTATTACAAACCATCCATAATAGTATTGCATATAACCTTGTTTGCATTATATCTTGCTCGGTTAATCTACTAATTTTTAGTAAAAACTTGACCAATTACAGAATTCTGGAACTTTGAATCCCCATCCACTTAATACTTTGGAAACTTTCACAAGTATTAGACAAGTAGCAGTGACATGTACCTGGTTTTCAATCTCACCGCATCCCATAGGACAAAGATTATTATCTTAAATCTTTCTCCTAAAAAGAAAATCTTCAGTAGGAATAGCATCCCTGTAAAGCCTCAATAAAAAAAGCTCCACCCGAGCATTAATCTTGAGCTTATGAATCCATGTATACATCTCTTATGTCACATTAAATTTCAGACTATCTTCAATAACCAAAGCTGATAAAGTCTTACCAGAAAATAGTAGTTTTAATTCCATTTGATCTTGACTAGCATTTTTGCTGATATGCACTTCGTAATAATATTTCCCAGTTATTCTCCGAAGCAGATTTTAAGTTTCCTTAATTCCCAAATTCAATTCTCTATGAAAAAATCAAAGGTGGTATTCTCATCTTCACAGCACCTCACAAACGTTGGCCAATTAAGTAGATTCTTATCCAGAATCCAAACATCATTTAAAACATTAATGTTGGAGCCATCTACTACTTTCCATCTAACAAACTTTTTAAGCACTTTCCATCCACTGGTAATGATTTTCCATGTGTTTGAACCTCTTTTAAACTCTTCCTTAGTCCACCATTTTTCACCATATATAGCTATCAGATTTCAGTTTAACAATGTATTTGGTTTCTCAATGAGATTCCATGCAAACTTTGCTCTAAGTGGACCGATTCTTGTGATTGTTGATTGAAGACCACATCCGCCATATTGATTTGGTGTACATAGCTTATCCCAAGCTACATAATGCAAACCGTGGCTCCTATCCATTTTATTCCAGATTAATTCTCTACAGCATTTCTCCAACTCATTTAAAGTTTTCATTGGGACAAGGGAGTGGGAAATTAAGAAAACAGGCAAAGTGAGAAGGGCAGATTTTACAAAATGCAATTTTCTAGCTAATGATATAAATCTATTCCCCCACTCATTAATTTTCTTAATAGATTTATCCAATAGCATTTGGAAGTCCTCCTTCATTAGTCTTCTTAAAGCCATCTTGATTCCAAGGTATTCTATTTCTTCCACCACTTTGAAAGCAAACAACTTTGATATTCTTCTCTTCCGCCTCCTCAAAACAAATTTGCCAAAGATCAATGATGATTTTTGTTGATTGATACTCTGTCCAGTCCATAGGCAGTAATTATCCACTATTCTTCTCATCTTCTTCAATTTTTTTAATTTTGCATCTGAAAAGAATAACACATCATTTGCATACATAAGATGTGTAATCCTTGGAGCTTTAGAGCAAATTTTGATTCCCAAATAATTTCCTTTGCTGTAAAAAACATTTGTTAAAAGCTGGGAGCATATAATAAACAAAAAAGGAGAGAGTGGGCATACTTGCTGAAATCCGCATCTTCCTTCAATCCAATTTGATCTTGTCCCATTGATCAATATAGATAATTTGGGACTGGAAATACAGTCCAAAATAAGTCCAAGAAATCCATTCGGGAATCCCAAATCCATCATCATCTTCTTTAAAGTTGCCCAACACATACTATTGTATGCTTTCTCCATATCCAACTTGATGGCTAAGTACCCATTGCTAGCCTTTGAATGTGATAGTTTAGTGAAAACCTCTTGAGTTAATAAGAGATGAACAGAAATAGATCTTCCCCTCACAAAAGCCACTTGTTCATCAGAATATTATTCTTGGAATAACCAATAACATTCTATTTAAAATAACCTTGGCCAAAATTTTAAAAATTGAATTACATAAACTTATTGGCCGAAAGTTGGTAGGAGTTAAAGGATTAGTAGACTTTGGGATAAGTACAACCAAAGTGTCTTTCCAATATTTACTCATATTTCTTGTAAAGAAGAAATGCCTTACTGCTTTATAAACATCTTCACCAATGATATCCCAAAAGCATTTGAAGACAAAATGTGACAAACCATCACATCCCGGAGCTTTGTGGTTCCCTAACCTCATAACAGCTTCCTTAACTTCGCCCATTGAAAGCTCCCTTCTCAAAACGGTCTTGTCATCTTCTTCCAAGACCTTCCAAGGTTTCGGCCAGTTTTCAAGCTGCATTCTCTATCTTTCCATTTATCTTGAAAGAATTTGAAAAATACATCTTCCACTTCTCTTGGATCTTCGGTGAGCAAGCCATCATTCTTCTTCACTTGAGAAATCCAATTAGTATTTCTCCTTGCATTGGAAAAGGCATGAAAAAATTTTGTGTTTGAATCCCCTTCAATCACCCACTTCACTTTTGCTCTTTGCTTCCACCAAGTGTTCAAGCAATTGAGAATAAAATTCAGCTCTTTTACTTTAGATCTTAGCTGCCATAGATTTCCTTCATCCAACCATCCATTTCAAGCTTCTTCATCTTGTAGTAATAAAATCTTAGCTTTCAACCTTTCTTTTTCACTAGAAAAAATCTCTAATTTATCCTTACTCCAATAAAATAAATCATTAAGAGTTCTTTTGCACTTTTTGTTCAGAATTTCCATATCATCTCCTACATAATTCTTCTTCCACCCTTTGGAAACAATGTGTGTTGAAGTTTTAAAAGATAACCAAACCTCTTCAAACTTGATATACCTTTTCATTTTAACAGAAACTTCAAAAAGTTTCAGCACTATCGGGTAGTAGTCTGAAGCCACTCTAGCTAAACGTCTAACCACCACAATTTGGATGTTTTGAAGAGCCTGTGAGTTCAACAAACACCTATCCAAGCGTTCTAGAATTCTTCCACTTCCCTCTTTATTATTGCACCAGGTAAACTTTGGGCCAACCACCCCAACATCATGATAGTCATTATCTTTCATGAATTTGAGCATTTCTAAGGGACCTTGAGAAAAGACAAACTTCCTTCCTCCTTTCTTTTCCCCTTGAGACAAAATGCAATTGAAATCTCCTCCAATAACCGCTGGAATCTTCCTATGTGATTGGTCATGAATACAATCCCATACCAATCTCCTCTTCTGAGACTCCTTGCTCCCATAAACAACAGCTATCATCCATATTCCTTTGTTAATGACATTAAGCTCTCCTATCACACATTGATTAGAAGTCTTGATTACTGAAAAAAAAAGCTATATCAGTTCTCTATAATTTCATAATGCCACCAGACAATCCTTCTGAGGGAAGAATAAAGAAATCCCTATTAGGACCCATGATCCTTTCAAAGTCAACTCCATCAAAAGAGTTGATTTTAGTTTCTACCAACCCACAAAGAAAATTTTGTAATCCTTGATGAATTCCTTTATATATAGAGAGGCTTCCTTCTTCTTTTGCCCCTCTACAATTCCAAAAGGCAATGGATTCCATTAAGCTCTTCTTGGGGAGTAGCCCCCATATTTCCTTTTACTACCCCCATCTCCCAACCTTCCACGGGCTTTAGATTTGATGGGCCCTAAAGATCTGAGTTTTTTAGACAATTTACATTTTAGCATGTCATTAGAACAAATGTGATTTTCACATTTATTCACCAATTCCTTTTGAACATTCAATTTCTTCACTATTTTTCCATCCACTTCCAGCTCTCCTTCTTCTCTATCAACCAAGGTATTATCTTCATCCAATTTTGCATTACCTTTTTCATTAACATTTTGAAGTACAGAGAACATATTATTCATCTTGTGCATAAGAGGAACATCCACCAACAATTTTTTATCTGCTGCCAGATCAACAGATTCGCTGACATTGAGCTCATGTTCTTGTCGTTCCAGTTCTTGTGTATTTAATTATTCCTGAAGCTTGAAGTTAGTATCATGATAGGGAATACTTGAATTCGCAGGTAATCCCTTAGGACTTACCTGAGTTCACGAGAAACCCTTCCCATTTATGTTTTTTGATACAACCTGAGAATGATCTATATCAGATATGATATAGTTACTGTTGCACATCAATTCCTATTCCATAACATTATTGTTTTGTTCCAACTGTTCCCCTTTATCTCCTTCCAAAATAATCTCCCCATCTTCTATATGATCAGGTTCATTACAAAATTTTTATGGGATCTCCTGAAAAGTAGCTTTGTTGTTGCCTTCAGCCATTTCATTCTGAGCTTCATGTACAACCGCCAATGGGAATACAGATTTTTTAACAAATATGGCAGTGGTTGGTTTAACAGACTTGTTGCTCTGTTTAGAATTCTTCCTTCTTTTGTTGTTTACCAATATCCATGGCCCATAGGAAGCTTCTAAATGACCTTCATGTTTCCTTTCCACACCAATTCCACCATTACTCTTATCAGCAACCTCCATGTTCTTATGATTTTTTTCCATTAAGAACACAATTTTTATCCACACGCCCAATCTTCCCACAAACAAAGCAAAAGTTTGATACCTTCTCATACTCAACATTTTGGAAGAATATACCAGCCATGCTATCCACCAAAACACCTAATGGAAGAGGTTGATCAAGTCTAACTCTTACACAAACTCTAGCAAATTCTCTTCTTCCCCAATGGAACATATTACCATCCAACATAAGTGGTTTTCCAATTATTTAAGATATGCAAGCTACATTCTTCTCATCCCAACATTATAAGGGTAGTTGGGGCATTCTAATCCAAATTGGAGAATAAAGTCCCTTTATAGAAGAAGTAGTAAATTATGGCGTCCACTTCTCCATACCAACAATGTCTCCATTAACAAACCAAGGACCTCCTGAAAGAGCTGCTTCTACCATCTCTACCAATGAGAATGAGCATAAGAACCATCCTCTTCCTAATGTAGTTAAGTGAAATTGTCTGAATTAACTCCATTGTTTCCTTAACTCCCAAGCCACCATATGGGACGATAAATCTTTCCCAAGTACTTTAATTACCAAATACTTGGACAATATTTTTGAGTTCATCTCTTCCATTTCTCCAATAAGCCTTACAATGTTTCCATCTTCAGATAAAACCACCTCATTATCATTAAAATCCAATTTTATAAATGGTTTGTTACTCCAAGGATTAACTTGTCCTGAGCCTACAGAGTTTTTAGGCATTCCATTAATCATCTTAGTTCCATCCGATTCATTCCTCTTATCCAGAGCAGAATGAAAATTGTTGCTAACCAAATTACGAGAACTTTCATTTATCACACTATGACATAGTCCAGGGATTGCATTCGAATTCCAAAACCAGTTAACAAATATTTTCATTCCTGAAGTCGAAGCATTAATTTTGGAAGGAATTCCAGATGATTTTGAGCTATTTGGAGTAAACAAGTCTACCATTTCCATTACAGCATTGCCTTTACCTTCCACATGCCTGATCACCTTAGGTAATAATTCTAACACCTCCTTAATCACCAAAGGTCCTTTCCATTTTATTAAAGGAAATTGAATTTCCTACTTAGAATTCAAAAACGTCAAGTCATTACCATTTACATTCAGATTTGAATTACCTGCAACTGAAGGAGACGTCAAAGACGATGAATGCCGTTGTTCTTCACCTCCCTTAATCACTGTTTGACCATGCCAGCATTTGTCCGCCTCCATCATCACCTTAAGCTCCTCCAATGAGTATTTGCCATTATCCTTAGAATAGTCGTCGGCCGAATGCAGGCGATCATCTGACGCCATCAGTGGCTGCGACCGTAACCGCCAAACAAAATTTCAAAAATTTTATTTCTTTCTCTAAAAACCCGAACCTTCTCTTCTCTTGTTCTAGGCTTATTAATTAGAAGTGTTCAAAAGTTTTTCGCACTTAGGACTTAATTGATTTCATCATCAACAAAGTCCTAAGGTAAATGGGATAATAAGGAATTAATTAAATATATTTTAGGTCTATTTAAATTAAAATTAAAGATTTTTTATATTATTTTATAATTTTTTAAAATATTTAAACTAGGTTTGTTTTTTTTTAATTTAGTTAGTTTAATATTAACTTAAATATTAACTGAACATTTAATATAATTAGAAAATTAAAATTATTTAGAATTTTTAAATATTTTCATAATTTTTTAATGTTTATGTTAATTAAAGTGAATTAAAATTAATTCATATAAATTTTTTTAATTAAAACTACGTTGGTCAGGCGACGTGGCGTAATCTGGTCCATTAAATCAAAAAACAAGATTTCGAGGGGTGACGTGCAACATCCGGATTGTTGGATGGAGTCCGTAGGTATTAATTACCAATGATTGCACGGTGGCAATGATTGGCATTTAATGTTGTGATGTGGCGACATGGCACCATAATAACTTATCCGAGTTAGTAAGGCTTCAAGACAATTAGATCATGTATGGTTTGAAATTAACAGCTAAGATCAAGCCGCACCGAAAGCAGAACAAAAGGATAACCTTCACGATCATAAAAAACTATAAATGGGCTAGATATGTGTCATCGATCATGAGATAATCAGTCTAGAAAATGTATAGTTTATGCAGGGTAAAACCAAAGCCTGAAACGGTGAAAATGGTTTGCTCTCTCAACTCGATAGAATAAAATTGATAAAATTTTAAACACACACTAAGATAACGAGCATAAATCATGGGGAGTATCCTTAATAGCTTAAAAAATCACAAACTAGAAACTATTTAAATCTAAGAGTTCTAAGCTAAGTTTTAGTATTTTAAATTTTTTGAGCTTGTATATTATCCTTGTATAAGTCTCTAGAAGAAATCTGCAACTGAAAACATTTGGATCTAGGGCTAGGATGCTAGGATGGAAGGGGTGGTTGGTTCATTAGAGAAGCTACCATCGAAAATATGCAACAACTTGGACTTTATTGTGGAAACGGAGAGAAGGTCTGTGAGAATCAAAAATAAATGAAAGCAAACATGGAGGCACTCTAGAGAATAAGTATTGAGTGAGAGATTGATTTTTTACAAGAATGACCCCTTTTCCTTAGTTTAACTCCTAGGGTTTAAAACCATCATCTTAGATTGATTAGGACCCCTATCTTGGTTGAGCATAAGTGTCCTAGTTGAATTGGGTTCCAGGGAAAAGGTTAGAGATGCCTCATTCCCATCAGGTGCTTCAAGTGAGGGGAAAGTCGGGGGGGCAAGGGACCACTTATATCCATTCTTGGTTAAAGAAATAGCATGGCCTAATTTGAACACGTAAAGTGCTTTTTAACTCAAATAAAATGTGCTAAGCAGCCTAGATTAGGGAGAAAGGAGTTAACATGTGAGTTTGGCCATGAGAGCTCACTTTAACCACTTATTATCTATTTGACTTATCAAAGTTGTCAACGATGCTTATGTAGTAGCTGAGAGGTATGATTTGCTGGTTAAGGGGAGCACAAAGATTAGAGTTAATGTATTTGAAGTAAAAAAGTAAGGGTTGGCCGCTTCAAAGAGAGTTTTAAATGTATTGTTAACTTACTATGACTAGTCAACAAGGTCAAGGGTAATGGTGAACTACTTAGAGGATGTAAAGAGTCACTTGAGATAGGTTGAGAAGGGGTCAATGGGAGAATGAAAGTACAAAGGCTTTGACCAAGTGCTCAAGATTGACTTGGTCAAAGTTAAGTGGTTTTGGGTCACCTATGATTAAGACATGTATAATCCATGGAATGAGACAAGTTTGAAGGCTTGGTGAGGTTTAGATAGGTCATGTTTGAATAAATGGTAGAATTAGCCTAAACAAAACCTGTTTTACAATACTTTAACTCAGTTGACTGGGCCAACTATTTATTGGGTCAACAAGTCTAGTCAAGTCTATACCACTAGGGAAGGTGTTCAAAGGAGTTTGACTTGGTTTTAAATTGACTTGAGGGGGGACTAAGTGAGCACTTTTATTATGGTTGGTTTGCTCAACCAAGGTTGACTTGATCAACTAGGTTGAACCAAGGTTAGGGGTCAAGCTTAATAGGTTTCAAATGATATTTAGAGTTTGGTAGAGGTGATCCCAAAGGTTGGATTGGTCATTTTGGTCAACTTAACCATTTTGACTCTTAAGGGGCTTTTGGGTCAACCTAAGTCGCCTTAGTGTACCAGGTTGACCTAAGACCTGGGTTTGAGCTCAACAGATTTGAAATGACATTAGGGACCTATTTGAGGTGGTTCTGTAGTCAGTTGAGGGTCCTGAGGTCAATTTCCACAAGGTGGACGGTCCTGTGGAATAGGCTGTAAATATTTGAAGGTTTTGCAACCTTTGGAAATCAATTCAATTTTTAGGTTTAGATTCCACATATTGAATGCAAATTTAGAGTATTGATGTTAGAGGCATACAATGTCAATATGTAACTAATAGATCAAAAATTTGAGTTCATTTGACTTGGATTCCAGGTCATAAAAAGTTCACCCTGGATAGACTTTAAGACTTAGGCTTTTAGCCTTAGATTTGAACTTAAGAGTCTGGATTTCAAATGTATTTTGAACTTTATTAATTGGACAGAATGTTTCATATCAATCTCAATCATATGAATGATTGAGAGTGATTGAATAGGATTGGATTTTGATTGAAAACTAATCTAAAACTTTGAATTGAGGATTGAACTGGATTTCGTACTAAGCTTGATCAGGGTTCAAGATTAGAGTTTAGATAGGAATGAAATTACATTTGCTTAGATTTAGATTTTGGTTAGGACCTGTATGATTGATAGGTAGAGACCATACAACACCTAAGCACTAGAAAGAATTCCACTTGGGACCTAATGATCTCATACATAAATAAGGTCAACAAATGGACTCCCAATATGTAAAGTAGAATGAAGTTCTAGTGTACATATTGGTGTTGATCGAATGAGAGATTGTAGTGGAATTTTGGAAGTCTAAGGAAGGGCATCACCCAATCTTATGAATACTCATAAAAGTTTTTAGACCTTATATAATTAGGGAGAAGAAATCTAGGTAGGAGGGTAGTCATTTAAGGAGGGGAGGACCCACCATATTTAAGAGCATAGAAAAATACATATCTCTCAGTGATACATGTTGATTCTGTATGGGTTGTTAAACCTATGCAATTGGTCCAAGGCGACGCAAGAGGGGGGGGGGGGGGGGTGAATTGGTATTTTAAAATTCTTTAAAAAATAAAAGAACGATTATCACAAACCAAAATCACCACGGAAAAATAAATGCGGAAAATTAAAGTGTGGAAGTAGTAAACAAAACACAAGGGTTTATAGTGGTTCGGTCAACTTGACCTACGTCCACTCCCCAGAGGAGCCCTTCGAGTATTGCACTACCAACGTGACTCTCCTTTAGCCCCCACAGCTAGGCGGAGAAGCCCTAAAAAAAACACCTTCTTTTTACCACACCCGGTAAGGCAGAGAACCCAACTCCTTTTGCTTCCTCCTGAAGCAGGCAGAGAACCACGATCACTTGCGGAAACTTACCTCTCCTAACCCTTCCAATGATAAGAGACTCTAGGGAAGAAGAAGTGGAACAATGCTTGGAGCAACTCTTGTGAACTCCCTCACAAGCCCCCCCTCACAAGATCCTCTCTCTCTCTCCCTCTTTCTCTCTCTCTCCTTTAGGTTTTCTAAGGTCAAGACAGCAGCCAAGGATGTTCAAAAATGTTGAACAAGTGTTCTTAAATAGAAGAGCTTCAAATGAGCTCATTAATTGCAAGTTGCCGACTTTATCGTCGAGGACGATATTGAAATCATCCTGGCCGATCAGTATAAATATCATAAGATCAGCCAGAGCATCTCCCTGAATACAAACTGGAAGATTAAAAATTTACTTGATCATCCCAGATGATTTCACGATCGTCCCGCCCGATTAGTTCAAATCAGAGGAAAATTGTCTAGAGCATCACCCTGAATTTGATCTGTTCGATCCAAATCGGCCAGGAGCAACCAACACTTTTTGAATGGATCATCCAGGCTGATCTTGCGATCGTGCAGGAAGATGTGATCGTATCAATCATCTTTAATTACTCCCATGATTGTCGAATCAATTTAGGCATAATTATACAATATCATCCAGGCAGATCAAAAAATCGTCTTGGCCGATCTCCAAAAATACAAAATACCTAAATTGATCATGGTGGCAATTTCTTTCTGTATTGAGCATATCGTCCTGGCCGATACAGGTATCATCCAGGCCGATCAGTTAATTACGGCTACCTTAACTAAGAAATCCTGATTAGATCTTTTGTTTTGAACTTGATCGTTCAAGACGATATAAATATCGTTCGGGCCGATGTGAGTAAAAATATAAGTTCTAAATCTCTCAAGTGTGTGTGTGTATGTAGGGTTATGTAACATCAATCACTTCAAACAATTATAATTGACTCAAGAAAGAAAAAAAAATTACAGACTGACTCAACCCTAATCTAACCAGTCTAGAGCTGATTCCAATTTCTGTCCGATATTTGAATCCTGAAAATGTCAGCAATAAAGGCAGTCGAAAAGAAGCAAGAGTGTTTGTTAATCATCAAAACATAATTCATGGAATCTGTAACAATCTCCCCCTTTTTGATGATGGTAAACACTTTGACAATTAATCCAAAAATTGTAGTGTAAAACAAGGAATTGAAAGCATACAAAAGAACCCCTATCCCCCTTTTGACATCTCAAAAAGGAGGAGGAAACTAAGAAACAAAGCAAAAGTTTTTTTTTTTTAAACCAAGGCATGAACATGATGTAGTACTCCATGTGATTGAATTGTAAAAAATTTGTGAGCTAATGAATAAACATAAAAAAATCCATAAAACGGTATAATATCCGATCATGAATACCCTTAGCCCGAACTTTCTTTTAGGGTAGAATTGTCTTTGGAAATCAATGACCTAACTCAAAGAAATCAATTGGAAAGAAAAAAAGATCTATTCATTACTTGTTTCCAGAAAAATCTCTTATAGAATAATGAATCAAAGTGAATTTGTCACCATCGTAAAACAATCGAAATCATGCCTTTGATATATGAAATCTTCTAAGTTTTAAAAGATTTGAAAGGAGAGGAGAGCTTGCTCTTAGTGGGCTCATTTTATGCCTCTTGTCAATTGATATAATTTGTGTATATAAATTTTTTTTTCAATTTTGGCGTCATTGAACATCTTTTGTTGGCATCATTGGTCAAAAATTTTATTTTTGCAAACTTCATTCTCTTTCAAAAACTCTTAAAAATAATCTTAGTTGTGAGTATATCTTCTAGGTATTAGAGAATAGGAGATCTCTCTCTAACATAGGGAATAATAATTCACAAAATAGAATCAATAACCAATGACAAGAATAATGAGGAATCTTGATGTGCCAAAAAGACATTAATCATTATAAATATAAGATAGATTTGCTTTGGCAAGTTTAGAAAATATCTTAATTTCACATAAAATTATTACTTTGAAATGAATTTTTGATTAGAAAAGAAAACTGTGCCACTAAAATAGATTAGAGAAAGAGACATAATTAACGGTATATTTTTACCATCTAATAGATTTAAGAGATGTGAAACATTGACTCCAAATTTTCAAAACCAAGGACAAGGCATATGATTTCATTTCAGCGATGATTTTGGAAAACCACATTAAAAGAACAAGAAAGTAAAAAAAATCAAACACAAATTGAAAGTAAAGCAAAAAGGAGAAAAGAATAATAAAGAGTAAAAAGGAAAAGCAAATAAAAAATAAAAAGAACAAAAGCAAAAGGAAGAAAGTAAAATATCAAGTTCATGCAGTTATGTCAATCACACCCAATCTGGTCCTTAAAGAGCTGAAAGTATCAAAGGCTATTGGTTTAGTAAAGATGTCAGCCAGTTGATTTTCAGTAGTCACATGGTGTAAATCAATGTCTCCCTTAGTCACATGATCTCTAATAAAGTGATGCCTAATGTCAATGTGCTTAGTACTTGAATGTTGGATAGGATTCTTAGAAATGCATATGACACTAGTGTTGTCACAAAAGATTGAGATGGTGCCTACATGTAATCCTAAATCCAATACCTGTTGTTTCAACCAAAGGACTTGGGCCACACAACTCCCCAAAGTAATATACTCCGCTTCAATAGTGGAAAGTGCAACAGAGTTTTGCTTTCTACTAGACCATGAGACCAAAGATTGTCCTATGAATTGACAAGTTCCTAAAGTGCTTTTTCTATCCACCTTTCATCCTGCAAAATAAGAATAAAAAAATCCAATTATCTCAAAAGAAGTGCTGTGCCTCGGATACCAAATCCCTAAGTTTTGGGTCCCCAAAAGGTATCTAAAAATTCTCTTAACAACAGTCACGTGGGACTCCTTGGGTTCAGCTTGAAACTTAGCACAAAGGAAAACACTAAACATAATATAAGGTCGGCTAGCAGTCAGGTAAAGTAAGGATCCAATCATGCCACTATACTTCTTTTGATCATATGTCGAGAGCATCCGCTGTCCAAGTACCACATACTCTCACGAGGCCTTTTGTGAGGGCCCACCTACAAAATTATCAAATATCAGATATAGGAACACAAACAATTTTGGGTCCCTTCTTATGAAAAGTAAAATGCAATACATGTGTGGTATGCTGTAAATCATGCACCTTTGGTCTCCACACCCAACGTGTACTATGGTGAACAATGCAAGTGTGTGAGATGTGTCCTAGCATGCCACTTGAAAAACATCTAACACCTGGAAAAGGATTTTTTAAATGATTTGAGTTATAATGCCTCTTCCTAGGTTATGGCTTTTGATCAAGTGTTGGTGTCATCCTAGTTTTCTTAAATGTATCTAATTCATTTTGAATCCTCAAGTTAGTAAATTTTAAGGCATCATTATCAATCCTCAATTTTTTCTCCATCTCTTTAGATTTCTTAAAATCAGATTCAAGTGAGGTGTGTGTGACTTTTAGGGTGCGTTTGGGACGGCTGCAACTATCGGTAAAGTAGGTTATAAAATTATTGTACATAAAGCTTCTTTCAAAAATTATTGTACATAAAGCAGTATATTTTGTTTGGGAAGTATAACTGTCAAGTTGCTGTGCTGCAGCTCTTTGGGAATAAATTACCTTTGTACCCTTATATATTAAGATAGAAAAAAATGATGTAAATGTCAAATTTTTCAAAGAATGCATATGATAATAAACCAACCATTCTAAATTAAAAATTGTATTAACTTTGAAATATTTTATAACTTTTAAATATCATAATATAATCTTTTTTTTTCTATAATGTTTTAGCAGATGAAAACCATTCCTCAAAAGGAGACGAAAATTTTGAAGCTTTCAAAGACTTTGGAACACATTCATAAAAAATTTGATTTCTGAAAAAAAAATATGCATCCATCGAATGCTGGCCCATTCCCAGCCCCAATCCCAACCTCCAAAACACCTGCTTTGATGCTGACATGCTCGCCTCCATCGACGATGTCGACGGTGTCGACATTCTCAGCATTTCCATAGGAGCCAACGAAAATCCGCAGGAGTATACGGCGGACGCCATTACATTAGGAACACTGCACGCGATGAAGAGAGGGGTGGTGGTGGTTTAAACGCTGCACACGGAAGGTGACGGAGACGCCGTGTGGGTGAGAAGCGAATTCCAGCGACGGAGACGCCATTGTCCCGTAAAATTGCGGCGAGCATCGGGCTGAAATCATCGTCGCCGGCAAGTTGGGGTCGCGGAAGGTGCCAAAGGGACAAAGGTCGCGAATAATTGGGGGATTTACATCATTTTTCGGCGGAAAGCAGCGGACCGTGGGACTCGATAAAAGGTTGCGAGAAGCAGCTACGTGCCACAAATTTTTTCTGCCGTTGTTCTGCCGCAATGCACCAAACGTTCATTTAATAATTTTTTATAAAGCAAAGCAACAGTGACACCGTCCCAAACGCACCCTTAGTGACTCATGCTCTTCAATTAATTCACAATGCTTTTTGTTTAACTTATCAAATTTATCAAATAAAGTCATGTGATTTGAATCAGTCATAGAATGATTTTTGAGAATAACTTCATGTTCTTTTTGTAAATTCAAAAATTCTAATTTCAAGCTAGCATATGTTTTCTTAAGCTTTCTATAAGATGCATGAATTTTTTTTAGAAAATTCAAGAAGTTGATCGTAGGAAAGTTCACATACCTCTTCTTGATCAAGATTATCATTTGCCATTAAGCACAAGTTTGTTGTCTCAT
>NW_021319066.1:170683-247231 GCF_001605985.2 Dendrobium catenatum | reverse complement strand
CAGGTCAAGACAGCAGCCAAGGATGTTCAAAAATGTTGAACAAGTGTTCTTAAATAGAAGAGCTTCAAAGGAGCTCATTAATTGCAAGTTACCGACTTTATCGTCCAGGACGATATTGAAATCGTCCTGGACGATCAGTACAAATATCATAAGATCGGCCAGAGCATTGCCCTGAATGCAAACTGGACGATTAAAAATTTGCTTGATTATCCCGGACAATTTCACGATCAGAGGAAAATTGTCTAGAGCGTCACCCTGAATTTGAGTTGTTCGATCCAAATCAGCCATGAGCAACCAACAGTTTTTGAATTGATCATCCAGGCTGATCTTGCGATTGTCAAGGATGATGTGATCGTATCAATCATCCTTAATTACTCCCATGATTGTCAAATAAATTTAGGCATAATTATATAATATCGTCCAGGTAGATCAAAAAATCGTCCTGGCCAAATTCCAAAAAATATAAAATATCTAAATTGATCATGTCAGCAATTTCGTTCTGTATTGAGTATATTGTCCTGGCTGATACAGGTATCATTCAGGCCGATCAGTTAATTACGGCTGCCTTAACTAAGAAATCCTGATTAGATCTTTTATTTTGAACTCGATCGTCCAGGATGATATAAATATAGTTTGAGCCGATGTGAGTAAAAACATAAGTTTTAAATCTCTCAAGTGTATGTGTGTGTAGGGTTACTTAACACAGGCCGATCAGTTAATTACGGCTGCCTTAACTAAGAAATCCTGATTAGATCTTTTATTTTGAACTCGATCGTCCAGGATGATATAAATATAGTTTGAGCCGATGTGAGTAAAAACATAAGTTTTAAATCTCTCAAGTGTATGTGTGTGTAGGGTTACTTAACATCAATCAATTCAAACAATTACAATTGACTCAAGAAAGAAAAAAAAAATTACAGACTAACTCAACCCCAATCTATCCAGTCTTGAGCTGATTCTGATTTATGTCCGATCTTTGAATTCTTAAAATGTCAGTAATAAAGGCAGTCGAAAAGAAGCAAGAGTATTTTCTAATCATCAAAACATAATTCATGGAATCTGCAACAAATTATTCCCTTAATCGTAGGACTAAATTAGGCTAAATTGTCATAGATCATCTAGAATGATATATATCATCCTAGATGATGAGAATAAAATTTGAATATTAAAATCATGTCAAAATTATAATTGATAGCTATTTTTCATGTTCATATCTTATCATCTAGAATAATCTAAATCATCTAGTATGATTAGTTAAGTGAGTTAATTGTACAATGCGATATAAATCATACATTAGGATTAGTTCATTTTTTTAACTTCTAGTTTTTACTCAAACTCACTCCCCCTGAGTGTGAGTGTGGATGGTCACTAAGCTAACATACACCCTTATAGGACATGACTCAAGAAATCAAAAATACATCAATGAATATTACAAAATTCCTTATAACATAACCTATTTTAACCAATATTGATCCTTGAATCTTTGTTGGATTATGAATAGTATTCCTGAAATGTTTGTGCACATATAAATAATTATATATTACAAATATATGTAGACATTGGGATGTAAGCCATAATATTAATTATCATTAGAAATATAAACTTGTGAGCTAGATTTGCAACACTTTAGGTCTATAGGATGTTGATAGAAAATTTATACCAAATAGAAAGATTCACTTAGAGTCAAAGGTAGGCATCACCTATCCTTTGCTCTACAGAATGTCGGTAGAGGAATTACACATAATAGACAAATTAACTAGAAGTCCAAGGTGGGCATCACCTAACTTCAGGTTTACTGGATGCCGATAGAGGACTTCCACTTAATAGATAAATTAATTGGGAGTCCAAGGTAGCCATCACCTAACCTCTGGTCTATAGGATACTGGTACTATTGCAACTTAGTTTTCAAATCTATACTTTTATATCATATGAGTTTTTGATGATATCAAAAAATTATTATGTTGATTATTATTTATCCTAAAATATATTACAAAATTATACTTGTCTTGTTTATGTGTATTAACATTTCAGGAAAATCATACTCCATACTGCAAAAGACTTCACATCATATTAAAATAGGGTTTCTTATAATTGAAGTTTGTACCTTTTTCTATTTTTATTGAGTCCGAGAGAGTGTAATTATAATTGGGTAATCGTGCACACATACACTAGGGAGTGAGTCAAAACTTGTACTTTTAAAATTAATCGTACTGTTTATTTCTGGAATCGTATAGGACAAATTGACCTTAGTGTTCCTCCATAAAGAAATTAATCAAACCATGCCTTAGAAAGTTTCAATTGAATATTTTGTATTGTATAATGTTTGATTTATACAGATAACATCCATAGTATTAAATGGATACGTACCAGTTCATCCCGAATAAACTCACCATTTTTTTTGAAATGATCATATTATATGAAATTAGTTTTGTACAAATGACATCCAAAGTATGAAATGGGTGCATACTAATTCATCCATATGAAATGGTATATTTTTTGAACTATTCATATTGTATGAAATTAGTTTCGTACAGATGACATTAAGAGTATAAAATGGAATCATCCATTTCTGTACCATAAAAACATGATTTATTTTAGCTAGTTCATATTATATGATGTAGGGTTCGTACAGATGATGACCAGCGTATGAAATGTGTTTGTACATTATCATACTAGACAAATCTATTCTTTTTTGAACTATTCTTATAGTACAATGTTAGTTCATACAGACGACCACAAGAGTACAAAATCAATTCTTAGAGGACTGTACATTAATTTTTTGAACTGTTCATACATATGAAGTATGATCCAAGTATGTTTAATTATAAAATACATTGTTTACTAGTATATATGATAGGGTATGTTTCTTGATCTGGTTGGCAGGGATTTATATTGGGGAAGTTTACCCTCTCAAAGGTAGTCGGTTAACGGTCATCTCTAATCGCCATCTTTGTCAGTTACCGAAGAGGTAGAAAGGATTTGGGGAGATTGATTATTGATGTCTTCCAAATCTATAAAAGAGTGGACTTGATAACCTTAAATCTCTAAAGGAATGGATTCTTCTATTGAGCATGAAAATTCCTTTGTAAGCTTAAAGCATCCTCCATAGAGCTACTTCTACGAGGAACCCTATTTAAAATTATGATAGGGATCTGCTCGATCAGGTGACTGTTGCACTGGTGGTATATAAGGAGATTAGGATTTATAACCATATAGTTTTCTACAAATTGGTTGATCACCAGTTGAGAATCACTAAAGATTTTAATCTCCTTAAGAATTACATGATCCAAGCTGGTTACCTAAGATTCGTACTCAACCTTATTGTTCATGCAAGGTTCTGATAAATGGAAGGAAAAATGAATCATTCGCTTCTTTGGTGTTATGAAAATTAGGCCAATTCTGGCTTTTCTAGGGATCATATATTTTTGTTTCTTACCCTCTGTTGGCTACTGCTCCGAATGGAAAATCTAGCTCTTTTTAGGATGTGATTGCTAGATCTTCTGCTTCTCCTCCCCTCTTCCAGTTTATTCACACATCATTTAAGGGTTGTCCCACCTTAATATTCTGTTGATTTGATTGTGTCTCAATTAGATGCCCCCTTTGCACTTACTCATATTGGTAAGTGTTTTCTCAAGCATCCTAACCTCAATGTTATTTGCAAGTTTTTCATGAATTTGAAGCTCTCTGGTTCTTTTCATATTAGATTACTTGACCCACATCATGTGGCGATCCAACTTAGCAACGACTTGGATTATAACTGGATTTTTTTGAGGATTTCTTATTATACTCAAGCTTACCAAATGAGGCTCCTTAAATGGACAACTGACTTTGATTTCCATGAGGAATTGCCAATTGCTCCTGTTTGGGTTTCTTTCCCTAATATGAGGCTCCATTTTTTCAATTCTCAAGTTCTTTTTGGGCTTGCTTTCATTCTTGGTAGGCCATCACAAATGGACCAGGCCACGACTTCGGTCTCATGCCTATTTGTGGCTCGTGTATTGGTTGAGTTAGATATTTCTAAAAACATCCTACGGAGATATGGCTAAGTTTTAAATTGAACGATTATTTCCAAATGGTTGATTTTGAGAATTATCCAATTTTTTGTTCTCATTGTAAGATTTACGGGTATGATTTAAGTGAATGCTTTAAATTACATCCACACCATAAGAAGGAAAAAAGAAATGGTCAGATATTCTAATGTGCAAGAGGGCATTTCGAATGATCATGTCCCCCCCCCCCCCTCTATGGGAGGTGAATTTCTTAGTGCTCAAACCATGGAACCAATTATGGCTACTATACCTATTCTGTCTCTTGGGGAGGAACAAATGTTACCTAATAACTCTAATAACAAACCTGATCCACCTTCCACATATATTCCTTGTGACTCACAACAAACTTTGTCTCAAATGTTTATTTCTAATGTTAATACTAACTATCCTAATCCTCTTCAATCTATGATTGTGAATGAGCAAGTTAATGATCTAATTCATGAAAGAGCTGAGCCTTTATTACTGGTGGAAAATTTTTCTCAATAAGAGAACCTTCCTAATGCCCAAAATGAGAGTGTGAAGGAATTATGTGGACATGTTGAGAGGAATTGTTATACTTTAGAAGATGAGTGGATTCTTGTCGAATCTAGATTAGGTTGTTAAACCTAAACTAATATCCTAAGGCTAACCAAGAGGGGGGTGAATTAGTAAATTAAAAATTCTCTTAGATTTAAAATTCAAAAGTCAATAATTCACAAAGCAAGTTAATTAAAGTTTCAAAAATAAAACTTTTCAACCATAGATAATAACTTGCAGTAAATAAAATATGGAAAATAAAAGACACATAAATTTATAGTAGTTTCGTAAAACACGACCTACATCCACTCCCTAAAGACTCCTTCTTCAGGTATTGCACTATTACCAAATTGACTCTCTTGTTGCCCCCCACAACAAGGTGGAGAAGCCTTTACAAAAACCTCTCTTCCACCAATCCCAGGTGCGGCAGAGAACCGTCATCCTTTCACACTCTCCAAGTGTCGGTAGAGAACTGTCATCCTTTTGCACCCTTTAAGTGTAGGCAGAGAACCTTCATCCTCTTACACTCTCCAAGTTTAGGCAGAGAACCTTCATCCTTTTATACCCGTTAAGTATAGGCAGAGTACCAGATCTTCTCCAAAGATCTTCTCACAAGCAATCTAGAAAGATAAGAGGAAGAGTGATAACAATAATTACAAAGATTCCCTTACCTTTGAGTAACCATGTGAAACCTTCACACTCCACTTGCAAGAAATCTCTGTCAAACACTCTCTCACACTCTCTCTTTCAATTGCCGTTGAAAAATCATGAAGACCAGACTTTTTCAAGTCAATTTTAGCAGACCTTTTATATAAAAGACACGACAAACCATCCAAAAATTTGAATTTTTCAATTTTGAGCATCTACGATCGTACAGTATGATCAGATTTCATACTTATGAATAGTTCAAACATTATTACATATAAAACTATTTTGAATTAGTACGAAATAATTTTTTACCCGATCATCATCAGATATGAACCATATTCGTCTGGTACGAACAGTTAGAAAATTTTCAAATCCGTCTATACAAAGAGGGACCCCACAATTTTGTACTCTAGATGGCGTACATATGATAACATAATTGTTTGGTATGAACAGTTATATAGAATTTCAAATTCATCTGAAAGAAATGTCGGGATAAAATGGGACCTCACAATTTCATACTCTGGAAGGCATGTACGAATGGTGATCGTACAGTACGATCCATACTTAGAAAAAATATTATTTAAGCGAATAAGGACCCATCCATTTTGTACTCTGGAAGACATGTATGAATAGGGTTCATACAATACGATCCATACTTAGAAAAAAATATTATTTGAGTGACAAGGACCCATCCATTTCGTACTTTAGAAGACATGTAAGAACAAGGTTAGTACAGTATGATCCATACTTAGAAAAAAAAATTTATTTGAGTGACAAGGACCGGTCTATTTCATACTCTAGAAGGCATGTATAAATAGGGTTCATATAGTATGATCCATACTTAGAAAAAAAAATTTATTTCTGTTTGTTTGACTACTCATCGGGGAAAATAACTAACCAAATCATCCCGTACGAATGGATATCATGCAGTACAATTAGTTTAAAAAATATGAATTTTAAACTCTCCCCTAGTTTGTGTATGTGCTCAGTTACTCAATTACAATCACACTCTCTCAAACTCAATAAAATGGAAAATACATACTTTAATTATAATAAACTCTAAACTGATCTTGATTTGAAGTCTTTAACAATCCGAAGTATGATTTTCTTGAAATGTTAGTATACAAAAGAGCAAAATAATTCTTCCAAAATATTTTAGGAGAAATAATAATCAAGGCAATAATATTTGGAATCATAAAAAATATACAAGTTGCAAAAATATCAAATAGGCAAGAACAAAGTAGCAACTATCTCAACAAGATGGTGTTTTCTATTTTGAAGGTGACCTGCCTCTTTCTAAGGGGCCTTCAGGTAATTGAAATGATAGTAAGCTTTCTTTATCTGTCATTATCTTTTTGATGCTTTTACTGATACAGAAGTGGATATTTTGGCAAAATGATATGCTAGGAAGATCATGATTTGAGTTTCTCCAAGGGTCATGGTAAGAGAGGCAGAAAACCCAAAAATGTTTTCTTATAGTCCACTAGAAGCACACATTCACATACTTCTCATTTAGTTTTTCATGTTTAACGCAAATATTTGGAATGTCCACGGTATTGGTTGCCCTTCTTCTAAGTTTAGTGTTAAAAATTTATGTCGTATTCATAATGTGTATATTCTTGTTTTGCTTGAACCTCTTATTTATGTGAATAAATTACTTTATATTATTGGGTTTTAAAAATGCTAAGTTGAATGTTGCCAATAAAATTTGGGTTTTCTAGAAAGATTATATTAGAATTGATATCATTAGGGATTCACTACAGGAAATCAGCCTATTACCGATGGAATTTCCGACGGCTTTTCCGGCGGACTGGTTTCTAACGGATTTTCCGACCAATTTTCGACGGACTTTCCGACGGATTTTCCGACAGATTTTTAAAATTTCTGAAACATATTATTGAGATATTTAAATAATTAATAATTTTATAGCTCATTTTAATTAACTATTAATTTAAATTTTATTTTAATTATTAATCTAATAATTAAATTATTAATAAACTTATCTTAATTAAAAAAAGTTTTTAAATTACTAATTAATTAAATTACGATTTATAACGTTATTTTAATTAATTTAATTTTGATAAAAAAAATATATATATATCTTATATATATAATATATATATATATATATATATATATATATATATATATATAATATAATATATATATATAAGAATATATAATATATATATATTTTAAATTTAAATACCTGTAGTATTTAAATAAAATATTATAACGATATTACAATGTTGAGCGCTGCAGCAAATGAAGGAACTCTAAAACTTCATCTAAAAAAATAACAAAAAACATAACAATTAAAAAAAAGGTTTAAATTGCTGGTTTCGAATCCAGTCGTCCAACATGCGCGCTGTTTTTCGCTTGCGGTGGGCGAGCTCAGGATGCTCAGTGAGTTCGCTGGATGAGTGCTTGGTTGAGCTGGCTAGCTCACTTCGGCTTGACTGGCAGAGTTCACCGGGCGGGGCGGGTTTGCTGGCTGGGGCCGGGTTCTTGGTGGGGGTGGGGTGTTCGGGTTTGGGCTCTTTTCAAATGATTTTTTTTTTAATTATTCCGGCAGCATTTTTCTGTCGGATAGCCGGCCCAATTCCGTCGGAAAAATTTTTCTGGCTAATATTTTCGCAGGTATTTTATTCCGACGCTCATTTTACCGTAGAATATTTTTTCGCTGGAAATCCACCGGAAAACTATTAAATCAGCCAGAAAATAAATAATATTCAGCTGGAAAATCTGCCGGTAATACGTGATTTTCCTGTAGTGATTTTACCCAAGTATTGCATTATACTATTGAAAGTTATAATTTCCAATGTTGTGTGTCATTTATTTATGCTGGTTCTTCTCATTATACTAGAAAGATTTTATGGGATCAAATCATTCAATTTCATAGTATTTCCAACCTTCCTTGGCTTATTGGTGGTGATTTTAACACTATTATGAACCCGACTGAGCTTATAGGGGGTTCTCTTCCCATATATATTTTGATTGAGGATTTCAATGATATGATTATGGAATACAACCTTATTTATATTGGTTTTTCTGGCAATAATTTTAATTGGCTATGTGGGCATTTGTGGAAAAGGCTTAATAGAGTTTTATTCAATAATGCTTGGCTTAATTCTTTTGTGTTTACTAAGGTTGACCACCTTAGGCGCACCCTTTCTGATCACTCTCCATTTCTTATTAAAATTAAGAATAGAGCTAGGGGTATCCCTTCCCGATTTAGTTTTCAAAGCATGTGGTTGTTTCATGATTCGTTTCTTGATGTGGTCCGAAAAAATTGGCAAGCTCCTCTTTTCCTGAATGATTATATTTTCTAATATTTTATTTGCTGAAGATAGGGTGAACTCCATTGAGGATCATTATCAGTTGGATCCCTCTGAGTCCAATCTCAATATTTTAAAAGAGGCTAAAGTGGAGCTTTGTAATCTTCAAGCTCAGAATGAAATTTTTGGAAAGCAGAAAGTGGATGTCAAGCATCTGGCAGAAGGTGATAATAATACTAATTATTTTCTTGCTTTGGTTAACAAGAAATATGCTATTAATTTCATTCATATAATTTCTCATGAGGATGGCTCTGTTTCTGAGGATAGTTTGAGATTGCTAATATGGTTGTTAATCATTTTCAAAACCATCTTAATAAATCCTTTAATCCTTCTATTATTTCCAACTAGTCCATTATTCCTAATATTGTTTCGCAAGAGGATAATAGTGGCTTATCTTAGTATCCTTCTCTTGAGGAGGTTAAAGAAACTTTATTTGGTATGAATGTTGATTCTATGGATGGCCCGGATGGCTTTACTACTAAGTTCTTTCAAAAAACATGGCCTATTATTTATAATGATATTTTCTCTACTGTCACTAATTTTCTTTTTTAATGGTACTCCTATTTTAAAGTTTTTTTCTTCTACTTCTATTGTGCTTATTCCTAAGAACAATGTTGTGAATTCCTGGAATGACTTTAGACCTATTAGTTTGTGCACTATTTTTAATAAACTGTTTTCTAAAATCTTCATAAATTGGTTAACTATTTTTTTGCCTAACCTTATATCTTCTTATCAAATGGGCTTTACCAAAGGTCGTGCCATTACTGACAATATTATGTTGTCACATGAATTTTTTCAAGGCCTGGATGTCAAGGTTAGAGGTGGTAATATAATTATTAAACTGGATATTAATAAGGCATTATGATAATATTAATTGGAGTTTTATTTATAATATATTGAGTTTATTTGGTTTTGATTATAATTTCATCAATCTCATCAAGACTTATATTGAAAGCCCATTTTTCTCCATTATTGTGAATGGTAAGATCCATGATTTCTTTATGGCTTCTCATGGGCTTAGATAAGGGGATTCCATTTCCCTTGCGCTCTTTATTATTGCTACGGATAACCTTTTTAGGGGATTTGCTGATCTTTTTTATAAATGTCCTAGTCTCTTTTTTAGAACTTTAGGGGGCATTAAAATCTCTTATTTATGTTTTGCTGACGATTTCATTATGATTTTGAATGCTTCAATGAATAGGATTGATAAAATTATGAGCTTTTTTGATCAGTTTGAATCGGTTAGTGGTTTGACTTTTAATAAGCATAAGTGTTGTTTTATTGTTGCTAAGAATGTTTCTTCTGATCATGTTGTGGATATTAAGAATCTTATTGGCTTTACTGAAGGTGTTTTGCCTTAAAAATATCTAGGTATTCCTCTTTATAAGGGCAGAAAGAAGTATTTTCTTTTTTATGATTTAATTTATGTGGTGCAAAACATATTGCCTTCTTGAGATTCTAATTTCTTAAGTTTTGGTGGCCATCTTGTACTTATTAAAAGTGTTCTTTGCTCTATTTCGGTCTATAGTTTTCAAACTCTTTTTCCTATTAAGATTGTGTACCATAGAATTGTTAGAATTTTTAATAAATTTTTTTGGAAAGGTTCTAGGAAATATTATAAGATTCATTGGTCGTCCTGGGGTAAATTTTGTGGGACATTATAAGAAGGTTCTTTAGGGTGTAAGACTATGTTTGATTTGGCTTCTACTTTTTCTTTTAAACTTTGGTACAACCTTAGGGAAAATGTTATACTTTTGGCCAATTTTATGATGGCCAAGAATTGTGGAGGGAGACATTTAACCATGTATTGTTTTAGTAAAGGCCACTCTAAAGTTTTGCAGTGCCTCTGCTTGATTAAATGAAATATTGAGCCTTCTATTATGTGGGGTCTTGGTAATGGCAATATTTATTTTTGGCAAGATCGTTGGCTGAATGGCTTGTTGATTGATTCTTTATTTAGCTCTTTTTCCATTGCTAAGGTGAAGGTTAACTACTTCTTCTCTAATAATGGTTGGGATTTGGAGAAACTTTCTACTGTTCTCCCTGACTTTATTATTCAGCTTATTTTAAAGATTCCTCTAAACATTAACTCAAAGGATGTGTTGCTCTGTACTTTCACGAAAGATGGTTTATTTAGAGTTAAGGATGCTTGGCATTCCTTTAGAGCTAAAAATGAGTCTTCTAAGGATTTTAAAATGATTTGGCATAAAACGTTCCCCCTATATGATTTATGTCTTTGTTTGAAGAATTCTTCAAAAGCTTATTCCTACGGATGAGAATTTGAGGAAAAGAGATTTTATCTTTCCTTCTAAATGCTAATGATGTTACCATGTTGACAACATGCATCATGTTTTCATCTATGGTCCTGTTGCTGTTAAAGTTTGGACTTATTTCGAGGACAATTTCATCTTAACTTTTTTACTAGGAGGGTTTCTATTTACTATTTGCATGATTGTTGGTTTGTTAATTCTAAAGGCCAAGTCAGAAAGATTATTCTCTCTCTTCTCCTTTTGTTCCTTTGGTTAGAGAGAAATGATTCTCGTTTCAATGGGGTTGTTACGAATTACCAGAGAATTAT
This sequence comes from Dendrobium catenatum, assembly GCF_001605985.2. Lineage (NCBI taxonomy): Eukaryota > Viridiplantae > Streptophyta > Magnoliopsida > Asparagales > Orchidaceae > Dendrobium > Dendrobium catenatum. The sequence goes on along the minus strand of NW_021319066.1, from coordinate 236,102 downwards.
CCATAAACTTAAGGATAAAGTGGCTGTCCTTTATTCTGCTAATTTACTCTCTTTTAAGAATTTTAAAAACTTTTTATTTACCTCCACTACTTTTGGTATTAACTTGGAGGTGGATAATTGCAATAAGGTGATGAGGTTCATTACTTGGATTAAGCCTCATCCTAATTCTGGTAAGTTGATTGTGGCTAGTTTTAGATTGGGTAAAATTGTTGGTTATGGTGGTGTCATTAGAGATCATAATGGCACCTACATGTTGGGTTTTGTTGGGCCTTTTGCTAATCGTGATGTTAACTTTGCTATTTACTATGTTGTGCTTCACGGCTTAAGTCTCTGTGCTAACCTATATCAAATTAATATTATGCTAAAGGTGGGTTCTTATTTTGACTACAATTTTCTTCATGTTAAGAAGGATAACATTTGTTCCTCTACTTTGTTTAACATTCGGAGGGGCATTTGGGATATCTTGAACTCTCTGAACTACTCCTTTTCTATCATTTTGGATGAGTTGAATGCGTGTGCTCAGGCTATTTCTAACTTGGGCTATGATTTTAATAGTTTGACTGAGCTTTCATTTTCTTAACTACCGGTTCTTGTTAAAGGCCTCCTAAGACTATTAAAATGAAATTGGGTTATCTTATGTTAAGCATTATTTTAGGTGGTTCTGCTCCCTTCTGGTGGCTGTGGGATTACCCTTTCCTGTTGTGTTTTGATTGGTTTCATTGGGGTGTTCTGTTTTCCTCTCTGCTCAGGCTTGGTTTTTTTTGCTGCTGTGTTTATTCTCTTCCTCTTTGTTGGGTTGCTTTTTGTTCGTTTTGTTATATTGCTTCTTTGAGTTCTTGATAAGATATATTCACTGGCCTTTTTCTAGTTCATTTCTTTTCCATTGGTTGTTCTGCTACTATATGTTGGATTTCCATGTGGTTTGGAAGGTTATGGTTAAGCTGTTACAGGGGTGTTTCCATTCCTTGCCTCTGCCTTGGCTTTTGCTGGGGTGCAGGTTATGGCTGTTCAGTCCTGGGTTCTTGAACGGCTCGGATTGGTTTCTTTTATGTTTCCTGGATCTCCTAGTTTTAGCCTGGGCTGAGTTTATCTTATTGGTTATGCTTGCCTGGCATGGTTTTTATGGTGGGAGCATTGGTGCCTTTTATTGGATGTATCCTTTTTTGGTGGAGATGGGCTCTAGTAGATGGATTTTCCTGGACTTTGATAGTTTATCCTTATTCTATCAATTTTTTTTTTCAGAGTATCTTCTCTATCTTGTTGTTATTGTGCAGAATTATCAGGTGGTTAGCATGGTTTCTTATGTTTCTTTTATTTATTATTCTATTATTTTTTATTTTAATCTTTTGGACTATCCTTATAGTTTGTTTAGGTCATACTACTGTTATATTCTTGTTTCCTATCAGTCTTTCTTGTAGGTTATTTTTTGGGTGGATGATTGTAAGGATGCCACGACGATTGGTGGCTTGGAGTATTTTAGTTTTTTTTGTTAGCTTCTTCTTTTTGGGTGCTTTTTCTTAAGTACCATAGAATCTACTTAGGGATTCTTGTACTGATTTATAGTGGGGAACTTGAGCTCCTATGTTTTTCTTTTGTTTTTTTTTCAGCTCTTTGAGTAGTAATGAGATTCAGATCCCCTTAAGGATTGTGTACAATTTTTCCTTAATTAATGCGTAAGCCCCTTTGTGGGTTTCACCTAATGTGTATATATATATGTCTTGCCCATTGGGAGAACAACACACCATCAAAATAATATTCCCAAACAAGATTATTGGATTACTTCAAACTCATGATTTTCTCATCTGGTAATTCTTCATTTAAAGGAGAATCTATTGATAATGGGGTGCGCTGCATGGAAGTCAACAACTACCAATCCTTTCATAGAATGCAGGGGAATGAAAGTGATCTCGAATTAAAGTAATATCATATTCCATCAAGAATGACATCTTAACAATGTAGGTCGGGTCATAAGATATTGAAATAAGTTGACTCTAGAAATCAAGCTGATTGAAGGAGAAAGCATGTAGTGTCTTAATTTTTGGGTTACAAAAATTAAGGCAACACAATGTTTCTTGATCGAAGGACATTAGGTCTCTATAGGAAGAAGTCTCCGGCTAAGGTAATAGATATTTTTCTCTCTCCCCTTGTCATTTACTTGAGCTAATAGAGCACCTAAATACCAATTTAAGGCTGTATTATAGAGGATTAAGGTCTCCCTAGAACAGGGGCTGCCAGAACTAGTGGACTAGAAATATATTCTTTGGAATTATCAAAGGGACTCTAACATTTCTCATCCCATATGAATTTCACATCCTTCTAGGCTAATATGGCGAAGGGTTGACAACTTCTAGAAAGATTACAAATAAACCTTCTTATATATGTTAGCCAACCTTGGTGAGACCTTAGCTAAGTAAGGATTCTAGGAAGTGGCATATCTAAGATGGCTTCAATTTTGATTGGATCAATCTTGATCCCATGATGCCTTTCTATGAATCGTAAGAATTTCCTTAAAGTGACACCAAAGGTACACTATAAAGGATTCATTTTATTGTCATAGCAATGTAACCGCACAAAAATGACTCTTTAAGTCATATAAGTGAAACTATTTAACTTTTCTTTTGACAACCAAATCATTAATGTATCACTTAACTTTATTGTGTATTATGTCGTCAAAGATTTTAGTAATGGCCGCTGGTAGGTTGCACCGGCAAATTCGGTGCTGAAGGGCATCACAATATACCAAAATATTTCCATGGGAGTTTTGAATGCAGTGTTTTACTCATCTTCTAGGGCCATTTTAATTTGATTATAACCGGATGTGGCATCCATAAAGAATAAAATAACATACGAAGAGGTAATATCCAACATAGGTTCAGATATGGGTAACACATTTCGAGGCCTACATCTATGGATTAGGATTAATATTTTTATAATCAAAAGGAATTGTAACACTCTACTTTTCTTATCCTTCATCAGAACATGATTCCAAATTTATATACATGGGGGTTGTTCTTCTTTGAAGTGAAAGATGACCTTGACCACGTGCCCTTAAATCCACCCTCCCACCTCTTTTAGGTAACACATTTGGAGGCCTTAAGACCACAATCTCGAGGTCATCTTCACTATTTGATCCTTGTATTTTATAATCTTTTTCTCTTGCTTTTTCTTCTTTCAATCCTTGATTTTAGTTGGAGCTTTGCTCGCCTATTTTCTCCTTAATTTTGATCTCAACTTTAGAATGAAGAGATAACCCACTATGTATAAAATAGGCGGCATCCTCATAGATCTTGATCTATTGGATTGAGAATGGTTTCAAATCACCGTTAATCACATGTTAAATTCCATCTCATTTGTACCTAATGCATTTATGTAGGGTAAATAGAACCCTCCTTTATTCATGGATCCAGGGTCTACCTAGAAGTGCATTAAAGGACATAGCCAAATTGCTGATAAGAAATTTTGTTTCAGTTCTTAGTTCTCCAATTACCAATAGGAGGGTGATCGTTCCCAATGTCCTCTCACCTTTATTAGTTGACCAGGTCAACTATTGACTTCGTCAACATGTCAAGTTAAGTCTAAACAACTAGGGAAGGTGTTTAAAGGGGTTTGACTGGGTTTTTATTTAACTTGAGAAAGGACTGAGTGTGCACATATCTTTTGTTGGGTTTTGTCAACCTAGGTTGACTTCATCAACTATGTTGACCCAAGGATAGGGGTCAGGCTCAACAGGTTTCAAATGATATTTAGAGTTTATTAGAGGTGATTCCAAGGGCTAGATTGGTCATTTTGGTCAACTTGACCATTTTTACGCTAAAGTGCCTTTTGGGTCAACCTAGGTAACTTGGTTAACTAGGTTGACCCAAGGTCTAAGTTAGAGCTCAATAGATTTGAAATGAAATAAGGGACCTATTAAAGGTGGTTCCATTGTCTGGTGATAGTCCTATGGTCAATTTCTACAAGGTAAGGGTCTAATGGCATAAGCTGTAAATATTTGAAGGTTTTGTTAACTTTGGAAATAAATTCAATTCCTTGGGTTAGAGACTTGAAATTGAATTCAAATTTGGATGGTTGTCATTAAAGGCATGCTAAGTCATTATGTAACTAACAAATCACAAATCAGAGTTTATTTGGCTTGGATTCAAGGTGATAGAGAATTCACCGAAGATATACTTTAAGACTTAGGCTTTTGACCATAGATTTCGACTTAGGAGTCTTGGATTTAAGAAGGATTTTTAACTCGATTAATTGGACTTAATTTCTCATATGAATGGTTGAGAGTTATTGAACAAGACAAGAGTTTGATTGAAAATTGATTTAGGACTTGGAATTGGGGTTTGAATTGGATTTCAAACTGGGCTTGATGAGGGATCTAGATTGGAGTTCACATGGGAAAGGAATTGCAATTTATTAGATTTGTATTTCGTCTAGGACCTAAAAGATTGACAATTAGAGACCATCCAACCACTAGGTCACCAAAAAGAAACCTACTTAGGTTTTAATGACCTCGTACATAAATGAGGTCAACATTTTTTTTTTAATTTAATAAATTTTAGTATTCATTTTTTTAATTATTCTTATTATTCTAAAGTTATTTAAGAAAATAGTAAAAATCATCCAAAATGAATACTTAATCCATAATATAAATAAAAAAAACAAAAGTTATTGTAATTATTTTAAAAAAAATATTATAATTTATCCTCAATTTGAAACCGTCAGTAATTTGAATTTGATTTTTTTATAATTCTAATTTTAGAAAAAACACATTATGAGCATTTCCTCATATATTTTTTATTTAAATAATATAAAACTAAATTTTAAATTCAAAATAAAGGAGTAGAATTTAATATTAGGATAACCACAAACTATATTTTAACATAGGATTATTTGAATTTTATAAAATGGCATGGCACAGACATATATAATTCAAAATTTATTGTTTACTCTCTATAAGTTAAAAAAGTCTGTTATTGTTAATATTTAAAATAAAGATTTTTTTTATTTTACTTGAAGCCACCTAAAATAAACTAACCCACATAGCCTATATATAAGCTTCAAATCTAAGACTTCTTTATTAATAGATAAAGCTTCTAACCAACCCAACAAGGTGAGTTATAATTTTTAAATAATGAATAAAAAAAGGTGCAAGAAAATCTTGCATTTGCTAGGCACTGCATGTTTATATATTATTTATTTTGCTACATCATTGAAATGAAGAAGATTATCGATATGTAAGAAAAACAATTATTTTGATAAAGAATAAATCTGGATTCAAATGTGAGTAAGAAGTCTCAATAATTAAATCTAAGGCTATCTAAACTTTGATTTTAGAAAACCTTCGATCAACTTGATCAATATAGTGAGATGATCATAATTACACTAAGTTCTATGCAATCCGAGTTCAAATGAACCTAAATCAAAGAATTAAATCCTTCTAAAAAGCTTCAAAGATTTAATTAGATGACCAAATATTATATGAATGTTACATGCTTATAGTAAAATTGAGTAGCTCAACGAGACAAATCCAATGAGCCTAAAAAAGCCTAATTCTTCCATTATCAAGGCACTTAAATGTTCAATAAAAAATTCATGATTAAGGGAGTCAACATCATTCGTCCGTCCGAACACGCTTATCTTGCCCTTGATCTTCTCCAAATTTATAAGTAATGTCACTCACAAAAAATATAAATAGTCTCCCATTCTTTACAAGAGGGGGCAAGAAGAAAAGGAGAAAACTTGAGAGTTCTATTGCTCCCTCCAACGTTGTCAGTGCGCAAGTTCTTGCAAACCACTGTTACCCACTGTTTATAATCCCTCTGACCATTATTAAATGCTAACTATAGATTGTCTCCTTCTTACATAGTCCCTCTGACCACCATTGTCCATTGACTATAGTACCACCGATAACCGTCACCCGTAAAGTAGGTCTCTCCGACCATTGTCGCCTGCCGACTGCATTCCTTTCAAACACCATCACCTTTTGACTATAACCCTACTGACTAAATAAATATGTGAACACTTTCTTAAGAATAGTTTCCATGTAATGTGCTTTATATAATGGGAATTTACAACATTAAACCAGTACCCTTATCCATAGAGGAGTATCAACTATAATAAATTTCAAATGCTACTGGATTCATTCAAATGAGGCTAGACCTCATAATTTTTTTTGTTGGTTTTAAACAAAAAAAATCTTGGTGTCACTTATGAATGATGCATGGTATACTTTTTATCTATTTGGGTCGGCAAATTTACAAATATTCTTGAGATAAAATTTACAAATATTCTTACAAGAAGAAGGAACATTCATTACTTCAAAGAAATGTAAAATATAATAAAAATATCAAAAATCATTATTCATTGTTATCACATTTACATGGTTATACATCAGATTCAAGCATACATTCTTTGACAGATAAAAAGTTGAGTTGTAGGATTTGAAGTGCACATATCCATGTCATCTCATGCACTATGATGAATCCCAGTGTAGGAGCATGTGCCTAGCTGGAGCAATTTGGGGGAAATGATAAAAACTTCATTTTTCAACATAGTGTTAAATTCCCTCCATCAAGTTTTTTATTATTTCCCCTCTCAGCATATCTAAAAATTATATCCAAAAAAATATGGCTGAATCATTACCTGAGTGCCAATGTTAGAATAACACCTAATCACTTATGTTAGGCTTTCATCATTTGACCACTACCATAAGCATGTTGCTTTACTTCTTAAATCAAAGGAATAACTTAGGATTATTGTATCTCCTCTCAACCATCAATCATCATCATAATTTTGCTGGTCTAGTAATCACGTCGACTCTCCACCCAAGTGTTACCACTGTCGGGTCATTTTCCAATTTTTGGGAGAACATCTAGATCAGAACATGAGAACTTGGCTTTATTCACCACCAATATTCTTTGAGCTACCAATCCATTCGATCAGCATAAGAGAACAAAGCTATGTTAACTACCAACATTCGCTTAGATTGACACCAACATTCTCTAAGCTACAAATCCATTTGATCAACACATACGAATAAGGCTCTATCAACCACCAATGTTCTCTTTGATTACCAACTACACTCCATGAGCTACCAATTATACGGAGGTCTTAAGTAATCATAAGAGACAAAAATATTTGATCACCACCAACTGTTACTTTGATCCCCACCAAAATTTATCTGAGCTACCAATCCAGTGGAGGGCTAGGATTGGTACAAGACAAGAAGGTTGTGATCAGTGCTAATAATCCTTGAGGTACCATTTCAAATAGACAACTTGGACCTACACAAGATATCATGCTCTTCCCCTAGCACCAAGAGGGGTATTTATAGAAGTAGAGAAGGAGGAAAAATACATTGGTGATTCAAGATGAGAAGTGGTGCAAAATGTTTCAGCCCATGAGGTGATATTTATATTTGTAAGGAGATGTGAATAGTTTAATGAATATAAATGAGAGAGTTATAAAAATTTATGGAAGAAACTTGCATTAATAAAAATTAGAGAGCTATTAAAATATATAATAGAAACTCACATGAATTATGAAAGAGAGTTATATGAATTCATGAAGAGACTAACATGAATTCAAGGATGGAGTTTCAATGCTTTAAAAAATATAATTTAAAAAACTCTCTCTATCTTTCTCTATTTAAAATAATAAAAATAATGATAAAATAATAAAACAAAAAATTAAAAAAAAAATCTATCCATCTCGCTCCCTCTTAAAAAATGCAAAATTTGGAGCATGTACATGTGCCCCCATGCCCGTGCAAGAGCGCACACACTTGTTTGGGTAAGATTCTAACCTGGATGGTCCAATTAGGATATTTTTAGGTCCTCATAACCAGTTTTAATGTTCAAGACTCAATTTTGGCGCATTTAGAAAAAAAATGATGCATTTACAACCAATTTCAAGTGATGTTAATGTTTGGTAAAAACATTTTTCAATGATTCTAATTAAAATCAATGCTCAAGCTTGAAGAAATGTTTAATTCATAATCTAAGACGTACTACTTGGTTTATAACATCAAGGGAAGGTTCATGTTGGCCTCCAGCAAGCATACATTTCACATGATTTTCTTGAATTGGTTGTTCTATTTCGGTATATTCTCAAAAACTCTAACATGTATTTTAAGACACAGAATTTTGATCTCCAAAAATAGCAGGTAACTCATATGTCACAAATAAACTATTTTGATCAAGCATGAATATTGATGTAAATATAATAAGATTCAAAAATTAAATTTGAGACCATCTAAAATCTTACATCAAAAATCTTATAGTCAAATTAATCATAATAGAGAGACGATCACAATTACACAATATTTAATCCAATCCGAGCCCAAAAGACCCAAAATCAAAGGATCAAAGCCTACTAAAATGCTTCAGAGCCTTAATTAGATAGCTTAATAATATAAAAATGTGACATTTTGATTGTCAAATTGAGTAGCTCAATGGGACAAATCCAATAAGCCTATGAAATCCTAATTTTAAAATCATTAAGGAACTTAAATACTTAATAAATGATTTATGATCAAGGGAGTTAACATCGATCATCTGTTTTAACACTCCTAACTTTCCCTTGATCATTTACAAATTTACTTGCCATGCCACTCTTAAAAAACTATAAAAATCCACTCGTTCTTCACAAGAGGGGTAAAGGAAAAAGGGGAAAAGTTGAGAGATTTCTTAATCCCTCCAATACTACCACCACCCGAGTTCTTACTAACCACCATCGCCCATTAACTACGGTCCCTGTTAAAATTATTTTCCGTCAACTACAATCCATTACCTTCCTATATAGTCCCTCTAACCATCATTTCCCACCGACTATAATCCCACCAACAACTGTCGTCCACAGACTTCGGTCCCTCCCACCATTGTCACATGCCGACTATAGTCTTTCTGACCATCATTGCTTGCAATCTACAACCTTAGTGACTGAAGAAATATGTGAACACTCTCTTAAAAATAGTTGTCATGTAATGCACTCTACATAATATGTATTTGCTACATTAAGCCAACACCCTTCTTTATGGAAAGGTATTAGTTGTAATTAATTACAAATACTAGTTAATTCTCTCATACTAGGCTAGGTCCCATAATTTTTTTTTCATTTTTCTTGGTTTTTTATGTAAAAATATTCATAATATGAATTATGCACTCATCTCTTTTATCTATTTTTGTGCTGGATCTTCATACAAACTAGTACATTAAAATTTATATTTCTCTGCCATCGTAAATATTTTTTAGGGTGCAATAATTATAAAATTTCTCATCCATTAAAAATAAGAAATCCTTTTATTTCCTTTTCTTTGAACATTTGGAAAGTTGTAATTTTACTCTAAAAAACTCTCTTTATATCCTAATATTTTTGTATCAAGATAGGAAATTTTTTTATAAGTATCACTAAGTTTAAATTATATATGTTAATTTTCCATACAATTAAACTATTAATAATAACTAAGTACTATTAAAATTTAAATAAATTATTATGTATTCAATTTTTTTCAAATTGATTATACTTATAAATATCTCATAATTTAAAAATATTGTTTAATTATTTATAAATAATTAATGTTGTGGCTAGAAATATTTGCAGCGTTAAAGAAATATAAATTTTAACATCTTAGTTTTGTAATAAGATCCAACATGCAATAAGATAAGAAAGAGGGTGCAATATTCATAAGATACACAAGTTTTTACATGGAAAATCATAAAAAGGGAAAAAAAACCATGGGGGCTTGCCAAGTTTGAACGAATCTACAATTATTTGCAGTCAATTACAAATGAGGCCTTTCTTTGGGGAAAGGCTGTGGCTTGATATAATAAATATACATCATATAACATGCAATTACATGATGAGACTTGAAAGAATCACTATTCATATGTTTGTTTGGTTAGCAGAACCATAGTTGGTGGGCTACAGAGTTCGAAAAAACCTTTTTATTTGACTGAGGTTAGAAAAACCATAGTCGATCAGCAATGAAGGTTAGAATGACCTTTTTCTTGCGAAGAAGTTTAGAAGGACAATTCTCGGTGGGCGATGGAGGCTGGAAAGGTCGTTGTCTAGTAATGGAGATCAAAAGGACCGTTTGCATGCAAAAGTATGGCATCAGGTAGAAATTTGGTGATGGGAGAAGTCAAACATTAAAAGTCTAATGAAAGTTGAGTGACAGGCAGAAGTCTAGTGACTAATGGAAGTCCGACATCCGGCAGAAGTCTGGTGAAGGACAAAAGTCTATCATCGGGTAGAAATCCAATGACGAATGAAAGACCTAAGTTAGGTAGAAGTCTGATGAAGGTCTGTTGATGGGCATAATTCTGATGACTGGTAGAAGTCTAGTGTCAAGCACCAGTTTAAAGATGGATGGAGTTCCTGTGTCAAATAGAAGTCCAACAGAAGTCTGATATTGGGAAAAAGTTTGGCAATGTGTGGGTCTGATGTCATATAAAAGTCTAAAAAAAGTCTAGCGACTAGTAAAAGTCCAGCATCAGCAGAAGTTTGGAAAATAGTGGAAGTTCGACATCATAGAAGTCATGAGATGGGCAGAAGCTCAACGATAGGGGTAAGTTCGAAGTTAGGTAGAAGTCTAACAAAGTCCTATTATAACTTAGAAATTAAAATTAAGTTTTTTGTAATGTTATTTTTTGATGATAACAAAATATTATTTATATGGTATTATTATTATTTTTCCTAACATATATTAGATATATATCTGTTTGTTTTTGTGTGCACTAACATTTCAAGGAAATCATACTCGAGCCTACTGAAGACTACAAGATAGAGTAGAATAGGATTTCAAGTAATAAAGTCAGTAATTTTTATTTTCTTGAATTTGAGTGTTAAAATTGAAATTTAAAAGTTAAAATTGATATGGTATTATAAATAGGTAATTATGTGCACACATACAGGGGGAGAGTGTTAAAATTGAAATTTAAAATTTTTTAACCTTATTCATACTATACAATGTCGGTACTCTGCTTTCAATATAAGGATGAAAAAGGGCCACGATATTCTACCTTCATCAAGAGGGTAAAAAGGATGATGGTACTCTTCCTTCACCAGGGGGGTGAAAAAGGATGATGGTTCTCTACCGCATCAGGTTGGTGGAAGAGAGTTTTTTTAAGGGCATCTCTTTCTTGCTGTAGGAGCAAAAGGAGAGTCACTTTTATTTAGTGCAATTCTTGGAGACGGCATCTCCAGGGTGTGAACGTAAGTTAAGTTGGACTAAACCACAATAAAATTTGGTGTTCTTCTATTCTTTTACTTTTTACTGCATTATTTTTTCAGCACTTTATTATTATTTTTGGTTGAAAATAGTTTGTGAAAATCTATTTCAAAAAACAACTACATACTTTAGAATCATTGAGTAAAATTTCCTAAAATGATTTTCTAAAGTCTAATAAATTTTTTAAATTACTAATTCACTACCTCTCTTAGTTAGCCTTGGAATAGTTCTATTAAGTCTAATAACCTGCATGAATTTTTAAGTGGTACGAGAGTCTATTTCAAAAATTAAGGTTTAGGCAACATTTTGAAAAAATGATCATGGCTACTTTAGGAAACCAAAGCACTCCTAAAGGATATTCAATAACTAGACCACAACTATCTAAAAACATTCATTTTGACTTTTGAAAAACTCGCATGTCAACTTTTTTGCAATCACTGGACTATCACATATGGATTTTAGTATATGAAGGTTAAACTAGACCCACTAACTTGTTGATGGCATTAGGATTGAAACACCATTTACTGATTAGACATTATGGAAAAAAGATGTAACACAGTTAAATGTAAAATATTTAAATAGTTTTTTATGTGCCCTGAAATCTGAGGATTACATGCGTGCTTCAACCTGTAAAGTTGGAAAAAAATCTGGGATAGACTTTTCATAACATATGAAGGAACTAATAAGATGAAATAATCTAGATTGAACATTTTATTTTCTGATTAAGAACTTTTTTGCATAAAACTGAATGAGTCAATCTCTGACATGTATACACATTTTACTCAGATAGTTATCTTATCAAATCCTTTACGTAGGGAACTATCAAATTCTTAAAATAATTTAATAAAATCCTACATTGTTTACATATTTCTTATGATATAAATATAACTACCATAATAGAGTCAAAAGACTTAAATGTATATTCTATTGATAATCTACTTGGATCACTAATTGCTTATGAGTATTGAGTGACTCAAGGATAGATTGATATAGGTGACAAGCATAAGGAGAAGAATATGACATTGAAAGTGGATGATTAAGAAACTAAACAATCCCTTCCTGAGGATGATGAATATATAAGAAACATGATGAGGCAATTCAAAAGTTTCATAAGAAGAATGCAACAGAGATGTCAGTAGTGGAACAAGGATATATTATACAAAATGCAAAAATTTGTAATGAAGCCATTTGTTATGAATGCAGGAAGCCTGGATATATTAAAAATGAATACTTGAATCTCAAAGCTAATCCTGGAAAGGAGAAAGTTGAGGAGAAAACCAATGTTAAGAATGGCAAGAAAATATTGCAAAGAGCTTTCTGGGCTGACTCAGCTTTAGATTCCTTAGAAATAGAAGTAGAAGAGGAAGTCACAAACTTATACTTAAGGAAAAATAAACTTGATCATTCAGATCAAGAGGAGGTATGTAATTTATCCTATGACAAATCATTTGAAGTTTCTGAAAAAAGATACATAGTGCATAAAGGAAACTCTAAACATTCCATGCTAAACTAAACATATAATATTTAAATTTATAAAAAGAGCATGAAATCCTTAGGAACGATCACACAAATAAAGATAGCAATCACATGGCATTGTTGGAAAAATTTGATGATTTTAAAAAGAAACCTATTTTTTTAAAAACATTCTATATTGAGCTTGAGAAAGATTGTAAGGTGTTTATAGTTGAAGCGAAACAAAGAGAACATGACTTGAAAGTTAACAATACAATTTTAGAAAGTGTAAACTCATATCTTAAGAAAAATGAATGCTTTTAAGGAAAGTAAGATACCTCCTATACTTGAATAATTTTGCAATCCCGTTTTGAAGCATATAATTTAAAAACCTAGGAAAAGCTATTTTAACTCACATAGATTGTTAAATCCTTTTCCTACTATTAAATACTTTTCATGTGGAATGATAGGATACATTTCTCAAACATGTATAGTTTATAATAGAACACATCAAGTGTGGAGACCTAAGATGCATAAATTATAGTAAATCAAGCATGCATATTGATTTTCATTGTCAAGAGGTAAACCCAAATTTATTTGGGTTCCCAAGTCTAATGTTTGATAGTTTTGTAGAAATGCTATCAAATAAACCTTAGTGAGAGCATTTGGTACTTAGACAATGGATGTTTGAAGCATATAAGAGGAGCTAAAACTCAATTCATATCACTAGTAGCAAGGAATGGAGGAAAAGTAACACTAGGAGATAATACCACTATGAGAGTGGTAGGTACATGTATGATTACAAATAAGAATTATTTTATTTATTGAACATGTATTATTAGTTGAAGGCTTAAAACATAACTTCTTAAGTATTAGTCAGCTTTGTGATAAAGATTTTAGCATTAAATTTTTACCTACAAGTTGTATTAAAAACCATAATTGAATTAATGTGTTGAATGGAAATAAGGTAGATAATATATACAAGTCTGATTTAAATTATGTTAAATCTTATATTGCTTTTTATCTCAAAACTATCAATGATGAATCTTTGTTATGGCATAGAAGATTTTGTCTTGCGAGCATGAAAAATCTAAGGAAGATTACTAAAAAAGAATTGGTTAGAGGAATACCCAAATTTGACTTCACTAATGATAACTATGTGATGCATGTCAATTAGGAAAACAAGTGAAGTACCCATTTCATTCAATAAAAGAACTTTGAACTAGAAAACTATTAGAAGTCATACACATGGATCTTTTTAATCGATTATCACTGTAAGTTTAGGAGGGAAAGCTTTTTGGATATATAATTATTGATGATTATTCAAGATTCACTTGGATTAGATTCTTATCACATAATAGTAAATCATTTGAGGAGTTTAGAAATTTTTCTACTTGGGTACAAAAGAAGCTATATTGCAAAATTCTATCAATTCAAAGTGATCATGGGGAAGAATTTGAAAATGAAAAATTTGAAGATTTTTGTAAAAGTAAGGAATGGATCACAACTTTTTAGCACCTAGGACCCCTTAACAAAATTAGATTATTGAGAGAAAGAATAAAAATTTGGTAGAAGCCACTAGAACCATGTTTGTAAAATTCTCACTTCCAAAATATTTTTGAGCTGAAGCAATTAGTACAACTTATTATATTCTTAATAGGGTGAACATTAGATCTAAGTTGAATAAGACACCCTATGAACATCTTAAGGGGAGAACACCAAACCTTTCACATTTATATTTCTTTAGACGTAAGGTGTTTATTCATAATAATGGCAAAATTCCTTTAGAAAAATTTGATCCTAAATCTGATGAAGAAATTTTTTGAGGATATTCTAGTGTAGGCAAATCCTATAGAGTTTTTAGCAAAAGAACTTTTGTAGTTGAGGAGATTACACTTGTAGTTTTTGATGAATGTGGTATTTCTGAAGATTATATTATATTGATGTGTATGGTTTATTCTTTATTTGTATTTTGTTAATGGTTGATTTTTTCTCTATTTTGTGTTTATTTTTACATTAGAATTATTTTTGCTTTTATTTTTGCATCTCACAAATCTCGGGTGACAATCTTGTGCTTAATGATAAACAAACTTAATCATTCGGATCAAGAGGAGGTATGTAATTTATCCTATGACAAATTATTTGAAGTTTTTGAAAAAAAATACATAGTGCATAAAGGAAACTCTAAACATTCCATGCTAAACTAAACATATAATATTTAATTTTATAAAAAGAGCGTGAAATCTATAGGAACGATCACACAAATAAAGATAGCAATCACATGGAATTGTTGGAAAAATTTGATGATTTTAAAAAGAAACCTAATTTTTTAAAAACATTCTATATTGAGCTTGAGAAAGATTGTAAGGTGTTTATAGTTGAAGCGAAACAAAGAGAACATGACTTGAAAGTTAACAATACAATTTTAGAAAGTGTAAACTCATATCTTAAAAAAAATGAATTCTTTTAAGGAATGATAGGATACATTTCTCAATCATGTATAGTTTATAATAGAACACATCAAGTGTGGAGACCTAAGATGCATAAATTATAGTAAATCAGGCATGCATCTGGATTTTCATTGTCAAGGGTAAACCCAAATTTATTTGGGTTCCCAAGTCTAATGTTTGATAGTTTTATAAAAATGCTATCAAATAAACCTTAGTGAGAGCATTTGGTACCTAGACAATGGATGTTTGAAGCATATAAGAGGAGATACAATTCAATTCATATCACTAGTAGCAAGGAATGGAGGCAAAGTAGCACTAGGAGATAATACCACTATGAGAGTGGTAGGTAGATGTATGATTGGAAATAAGAATAATTATTTATTGAGAATGTATTATTAGTTGAAGGCTTAAAATATAACTTCTTAAGTATTAGTCAGCTTTGTGATAAAGGTTTTAGCATTAAATTTTTACCTACAAGTTGTATTATAAACCATAATTGAATTAATGTGTTGAATGGAAATAAGGTAGATAATATATACAAGTCTGATTTAAATTATGTTAAATCTTATATTGCTTTTTATCTCAAAACTATCAATGATGAATCTTTGTTATGGCATAGAAGATTTTGTCATGCGAGCATGAAAAATCTAAGGAAGATTACTAAAAAAGAATTTGTTAGAGGAATACCCAAATTTGACTTCGCTAATGATAACTATGTGATGCATGTCAATTAGGAAAACAAGTGAAGTACCCATTTCATTCAATTAAAGAACTTAGAACTAGAAAATTACTAGAAGTCATACACATTGATCTTTTTGATCGATTATCACTGTAAGTTTAGGAGGGAAAGCTTTTTGGATATATAATTATTGATTATTATTCAAGATTCACTTGGATTAGATTCTTATCACATAACAGTAAATCATTTGAGGAGTTTAGAAATTTTTCTACTTGGATACAAAAGAAGCTATATTGCAAAATTCTATCAATTCAAAGTGATCATGGGGGAGAATTTGAAAATGAAAAATTTGAAGATTTTTGTAAAAGCAAGGAATGGATCACAACTTTTTAGCACCTAGGACCCCTTAACAAAATGAGATTATTGAGAGAAAGAATAAAAATTTGGTAGAAGCCACTAGAACCATGTTTGTAAAATTCTCACTTCCAAAATATTTTTGGGCTCAAGCAATTAGTACAACTTATTATGTTCTTAATATGGTGAACAGTAGATCTAAGTTGAACAAGACACCCTATGAACATCTTAAGGGGAGAACACCAAACCTTTCACATTTATATTTCTTTAGACGTAAGATGTTTATTCATAATAATGGAAAAATTCCATTTTGAGGATATTCTAGTGTAGGCAAATCCTATAGAGTTTTTAGCAGAAGAACTTTTGTAGTTGAGGAGATTACACTTGTAGTTTTTGATTAATGTGGTATTTCTGAAGATTATAGTATATTGATGTGTATGGTTTATTCTTTATTTGTATTTTGTTAATGGTTGATTTTTTCTCTATTTTTTGTTTATTTTTACATTAGAATTATTTTTTTGTTTTATTTTTGCATCTCACAGATCTCGGGTGATTTGTTTTTGGAAAAGAGTTTTGTTTATCATATCTTATGTTACTTTTCCATTCGTATTGTACGAACCACTTTCATATTTTATAAATTGAGTAGAATATACATGATATTTTTGTATGAATATCTTACTGTATGATGATGTTATCATCAATACGATCAATTAATTTTCATAAGTACAAATGGGACAAGTTTTCAAATGAAATTTATTTTCAAAGATTGTACGTATGAAATCATATTACGTCTGTATGATCTAGTTGTCAGTTGACATGTAGTTGATCTTAACCATTTGGTATGAAAATTATTACTAATTGTCCCAAATGTCCACATATTTATTTGTATGATCTATTTGGTCAAAAAGTTGTACGATACAACTCCTCGAGAATTGCATATTATGAAAAGTCATTTCATCACATTAACTATTTTGACCATTTCAATTCTTATGTACAAAAATATTTTTATCCTTTACAAACTTATAATCGTGCATACAAACCTTATGTTGTATTGAATGAATGTTGTTGATTTCATTAAATTAAAGGCTATTTTTTGAATTTTTTATCATCCCTTCACTTACAAACTTTCTTGTGCTTAATCTTTTAGAAAATGGCAAGCAGTAGAAAGCGTGCTAGACATTCTAGGGGATCTTCATCTTAGTCCAATCAACTAGATAAAAATTATCTTTCTAGAGAAAATGAAGAAGCTTATTAGCATTACTTTGAAGCAAAGATGACTCCATCTCATCTTCTTATTAAGAAAGACATCAACTTTTCTGTTATGCCTCTTTTTGCTTCTACCCAATCTACTTTCATTCTCACTTTTATTCATGCCTTTCATTCTGATACCTTCTATTACCTTCTTGCTAAGCTGAGAATGCCACAAGACCACATAATCATGTATTCTTTTGTTCTTCGCCAAAGGGTAGAGACAACTAAGGTAGATTTATGCACATATTTACACCTTAGAACTAAGGGATAAGGGCACACACTATGACATCAAGAGATTATTTTGGTGAGTGTACCATAAATCAAACACTTAGAGGTATTCTTTTAGTCAACTACTTACCTTGTGCGCACACCTTAAATCAAAATGCCAGGATCATCTAGCATGTGTTTAGAACTTCAATTATTCCTAAAGCTAATGATGAGATTGGAGGAGAAGAAGAATACAACTTTCTAAAGTCACTTATCTTATAATGTCAAACACTCCAATTGATGCAGCCCAACTGATTCTGGACTACAACAATAAACTAACATACATTAGACTTTCTTCCACTAGAAGGAAGAAGAATATGGCTTTAGGCCATCTAATTCCCTAAATCCTTGAGAAGAACTACAATATGACTCATCATGTACCCCAAAACAATATGCCAATATACTTTACTGATGCTTCTTTATGTGCTCATTTTCATCAGGACCAAGAGGATGAGGAAGATGAGATGGGAGGAGAAGAAGAGGCACTAGCACCTGTACGTGCTCCTGGACCTGAGCATCATTTCTATCAAGAAATGGTCAAGCCGTTTGATAGACTTAAGTATCACTTTGATCAATGATTTGATCATATTGAGACTCACCTAGTCTAGAAGGATGCCAGTTATAATGAAGATATGGGCTAGATAAAAGGATAATTTGACTCCATTAACACTCAAGAAGCTACCATAAATAGTTACTTTACTATGTTCAGCCCTCCTTAGCCACCACCAGATCAAGATCCTCCAGTATATTAGTTTTCATTTTATGTTGTAGATGTTGTATATTTTTGCTTTTTAGTTTTCATATAATGGCATCTGAATGTTTGTATTATTATTTTAGCTGTATCTAAATTTGTATCTTAAGTTTGTTAAAAAAACAAAAAAGGAAAAGGAATGATATTTGTCTTGTTTTGAGGTTAATCCTCTTTTACTGTTTTAAGTTTCTATAGACAAATCAAATGTAGTTGATCTATGGAATGAAATTTTAAAATATTTTTTCTCTATAACTTAATTTACTAACAAATTTTAATTTCTCAAAATTTTAAATTAAATTATGATTAGATGAAGATTTGAAGATCATCTTCATGTTCTTATAGATAAATATTATTTAGCTATAATTAATGCAAAAGAAATGTTTGATTTTTTTAAATTTCTTATTCAATGTGTTTATTTTTATGAATTATTAGATTTTTTTTTTAAGATTTATAGACATTAAAAACAAAAAATGTAAAATGATGCACAATGTGTGTCAAGCTTGAAAAGATATACAAAATATGCCACAAGTTTAAAAGATTCATAATATTCACCAAAAATGAAAAGAGACACAAAATTAGCCCAAACTTAAAAGATGCTCAAAGCCTGCCAGAACATTAAAATATGTGCAATGTCGCCAATCAAAATTTCCATACAATTCTTTCCTTTATCTCTCAATTTCTTACAGAAATCCATACAATTAACAATAATCTCAACTACTGAATTGGAAATAAATTGATCTTTATTTAATCATTTTTTCAATAATTATTTTATTTAATTGGTATAGAACAAATAGTGAACTTGGTAAACTTTTCTTATCTTAATTATTCTTTGATTTAAAATATGAGACTTAACTTTTTCGCATAAGGACGTTAATGTTGTCATTGCAAACATTTTAAAATCATCTTCTTCTTCATCTATTAGATGTGTCAATAGCAACTTACTTTTTAAAGATGTGTCTCCATTTTTACTGTAGTCAAAAGAGGGAGTCATTTATTTATTATCTCGTGATTATTTTTCTTTTATTATTTCTTTATTTGATTGAATTAATCATGTGTGTTTTTTGTTTGTTAATTTTGTTTTTGAATTCATTTGCATCTTCTCTATAGATGTCAGGATTGGTGTTTATCAGAGCTGGCTCCTATTTTTGCTCTTTCTTTGGGATTCTATGTGTTGCTATGTTCTCCTCTTTTTTCTCTAGTTTAGTGCTGGCATATTCCTTGTGAATTACAGTTCATACCTCTTTGTGTCTTTCATTATTACTAAAGTTTTTGGGGATTTAGACTTGAGCTGTCATTTCACAAATTTTATGGCTGCGGTTGGTCCCATTGTTGCTCTCCTACCATCAGGTTACTTTCTTGGCTTGCTAGGGGTATCTGTGAGAGGATGGTTGGTCATTGGGGTTGTGTTCACTCCATTTTTGGATTGGCTATTAGCTCCAAGTGTTTAATTATTCCCTAGTTTTTGGCTTGGCATCTGTCATACCATTTTTGGTTGATCTATTGGAGTTGGCTTGGCATCTATTTTAAAGGGCTTTCCTCTGGGGTTTTTAAGCTTTGTTATTTTGGCCTTCTTAAGTTGACCTTGATTGCTCCTAAGGGTACGATTGAGTGGCCTATGGATAAACTAATTGATGCTTTATGTATTAATTATATTATGAGCTCTATAAGTCTTCATTCCTTCTTTGGCTTCAGGTGGTGGCATGGCTTGGATAACTCCTTTTTCTTTATATGTTGCACATCTATTTTTGACACTGCCTTAAACTTAGTTTACTTTTTCTGGTTATCCCATAATGTTTTGTGGTCTAACTTGTGTTTTTGCAGCTTTTTTGTTTTGCATGTGGAGATGCATATGGCTATCGTCAAGTTTTTTTGAAGAAAGACTGATCTTCATCTCCTTACCTTTATCTTTATTTTTTGAATGCTTGTCTATAACATCTTTAGAATGTTACTCGGGTACCTTGTACTTTTTTCTTAGTAGTGATTCTCGGCCCGTAGGTTTTATTTTACTTTCTTTTGTATCTCTTTCGAGCATTAGTGAGCTGATTATTTACTTTAAGGACTCTGTAATTGATTTTATTAATTAATGCATAGGCCCCTCTGTGGGTTTTAATTAAAAAATTATTTTGAATTGTTTTTCTTTTTGAATTCATTTTGGTCTTATGTTTTTCAGTAATCTAATATTTTTAATTGAGTATTCATTGAGGGGGAGCTTAGGAAAAAAAGGAATTTTAATGTTAATTGGAATAAAATTTATTTTGGCATCAACAAAAGGAAGAGATTGTTGTAACTTAGAAATCAAGATTGAGTTTTGTGTAATGTGATTTTTAATGATAACAAAATATTATTGTTATGATATTATTACATTTTTTTCCTAACATATATTGAATATATGTTTGTTTCTTTTTGTGTGTACTAACATTTCAGAGAAATCATACTCCAGACTGCAGAAGACTTCAAGACATAGTAGAATAGGATTTCATATAATGAAGTCAGTAATTTTTATTTTCTTGAGTCTGGGAGAGTCTGATTATAATTTGATAACTATGCACACACAGAGTGAGAGAAAGTTAAAATTGAAATTGAATTTTTTTAACCCTACATGTCAGTTCGTACATATGACTAGCATTGTATGAAATAAACTCTATACCAGATCTTCCAAAAATATATCGTACAAATAACTGACATTGTATGAAATAAGCTTCATACCAGAACATTCAGACAAATTTTAATTATTCGTGTAGATGATCTAAATATCATATTGATGATTCACAGTATACAAAATAAGCTTCGTACCAGATAATTTAGATGAACTTTAAATGTTCATATAGATGATCTATAAATCATACAGATGACTAAAAATGAATAAAATAGTATTTATACCAAATTGTCCCATGATTTTTGAAATGTTAGTATAGATGATCCATGATCGTACTTCATGATCTGACTCATTTTCACTTTGAAAATTTAGTTCATGGATGGTTTTTTTATGTGTTCTCGATATAATGAGTCATAGAAACTATATTAGAAATCTAGTTGCTGTGAATTTCTCTTGAGAGTGGAAAAAGAGAGTGAGATGGGAATGTGTTTGGGAGTGGAGAGTGAGAGATCTTATAAGAGAAAATTTTGAGGGATTCATAAGGTAGGCCAAAGGTGAAGATCTCTTAGTTATTTTTCAAAACACTATCCTACTTCTTTGAAAATGCTTGAGGGAAGATCTCTATAGTAGATCAGGTACTCTGCCTTCACCAGGAGGGTGAAAAAGGATGATGATACTATGCCTTCATGAGGAGGGTGAAAAGGAAGATAGTACTCTACCTTCACCAGAAGGGTTAAAAAGGATAACAGTATGTTGCCTTCACTAGGAGGGTGAAAAAAGATGAAGATTCTCTATCATATCAGGTTAGTGGAAGAGAGGTTTTGTAAGGGCTTCTTCACCTTGTTGAAGGTACAAAAGGAGAGTCACTTGTGTTTAGTGCAAAACCTGAAGGAGTCTCCAAGTAGTGGATGTAGGTCTAGTTAGATTGAACCACTATAAAATTTTGTTTTCTTCTATTCTTTTACTTTTTACAATATTTTTATTTTTTGTCCTTTATTATTATTATGGTTAAAAAATATTTTATGAAAATCTATTTCAACAAACAACCACGTACTTCAGGATCATTGAGTAAATTTTCTTAAGACAATTTTTTAAAATCCAATAAATTGTTTAAATTACTAATTCACCCCCCTCTTAGTTAGCCTTTGGAAAGTTTTATTAGGTCTAATAACCTACATAAACTTTCAAGTCTAACAACTGGAAGAAGTTTTGCGTTGGGGGCAAAGTTGGCATCAAGTAGAAATCTGATGTCGAGTAGTGGTATGAACAAAGTCAACCGATGGGCAGAACGCTGATGAGCAGTAGAAGTTTGAAGATGGGTGGACTTCAGGTAGAAATCTAGCGATAGGCTAAAGTCTAGCGCCAGTTAGTGGTCTGGAGGTGGTTGAAGAAGAGCTTTGTGGCTAGATAAATCTCTTATTTCTCTTCATATCCTCCCTAATTTCCCTCGTTGCTACATGGTCACATTTTATGAGGAATGAGGGGTCTATTTATAATTTTCTGGGAGTGGCATGGCTACTAAATATGAGTAAGATCAAGGAAAATTTTGGAGTGGTTTCAATGGATGACCGATGTTAAATCCCTTGATAGTGGACCATTTATTAGACATTTGAATAATTTAGAGATGAGAGAAGCTCCCATTTTTTCTAGAGAGAGAAAATATTTTTTTTTCAAATTTTTTGTTCATGGGCTTTGTGCGGGTGGTCGATCTTGCTGCCGGCTGATTGTCGGTCGGATGATTGGCAGTTTTTGTTATTTAGATCATGACGAACTCCAGTTCTTTTGGTATCGTTCGTGTTAATGGTAAAGCTAGTGGTGGAATTATTATCAGGGAGGGGTTGAAACCTCTGATTCGCCAAAAAGTGATTGAAGGTAAAGGAAAAAAGATTGTTGTTGATCGGAGTTCTGATGATTTCAATGAATGTGTGAGTACGAATAAGATTCTTGATCACATTCCTGATGTGTCTGCTTCTACTGGTGTGATTTTGAAAGTTAATAAGTTTGCTGTAAACCATGGAGAAATCATGGGCCGCGCTTTGGCGTCTGAGATTGATAATGCTGATAAGGAGGTAGTTGATGAAATTCCCCTGAAGAACTTAGTTTTCGATAAGAATCAGGATTCTTCTTTTTTGCGAGTCTCTGATTTGAGCAATCCGAAGGATAATTTTCAGGAAGCTTGGAAAAAAATGCAACATACCAAGATATCTGCTAATAAGCTGATCACGGAAATATCAGATGATGGGATAGCGGTCAAGCTTAATGCTGAGAAAGAAGTTTTGAATTCAAAAATTTTGAGACATTCGTTGGTTGTTAAGGTGTTCGGTAACAGAGTTTCCTTTCCATTGTGTAGCCATGAATTGAGGAAGCAGTGGAACAAGTTCGAGAGTTTTCATATGACGTCCATTTGGTTGAATTAGATTTTATGCTCTTTTAAGTCAGCAGAAGCGGTGGCCCTTGGTTTGTGGGAGGCTACATTGTGGGGATGGACAAGTGGTCCCCTCTCTTTAATCCTAATTTCTTCAAAGGAATTATGGCTCCGGTATAGATTCGTTTCCCTTGCTTACCACTACATTGCTGGGATGAGGAGACCATTATTAGTATTGTTTCGAGAATTGGTGCCCCTAAGCTGTTGGATGGTAATTCCATTAAATGGAGTAAACGTGAATTTGCTCAGGTATGTGTTAGATTGAATTTGGAGAACAGCCTCCCTAATGGGGTTTGGGTGGATGGAATTGCTGGTCGTTTCTTTCAAAACATAGAATATAAGAAGATTGACTTGATCTGCTATCAGTGTGGTAAGGTTGGGCATGATAGCAAGGTTTGTCTTGATAATGTGAAAATGAAAGCTGGTGAGCAGCCGGGTAGTAAGGCTGATGCTATAAAGAATGTGGAGGATTTGACGAAAGTGCAAGGTGCTGAAAGTGAATATGGGCCGTGGATTCACGTGAAGTTTAAAAATATTAGATTTTGGAATGGCAAAGTGATAATGGCTGGAAGGCCTGGTATAAAAGCTGTTGGAATTGAAGCTATGGCTCGAATTCCTCAGCCTGATACAGGACAAAATCAGAATCTCATCATTGAAAGGGTGAGGAAACTAAAACAGCAGATTGATCAGGTGGATGTGGACATTGTCAAAAATAATAGTAACAAACAAGGTGATAAGGAGTGTGCAATGGGGGTTTTTGTTACTAATAAATTCAACGTTTTGCTTGAAGAAGTTGAAGAAGGGGAAGTGACAGACCTTCCTTTTGTGGATCAACAACAGGAGGCTATTATTGTTGAATTGCCAGAGAAAATTGAGGCTGCTGTTTCTCAGAGTAATAGCTTGGTGAAGATTAAGTTGGCTAAAGAGCTGAAGTCGTTGGGCCCTTTAGAACCAGGTCATAGAAAAAAGAGGAGGGAGGCTAAGGGAAGTTTTCTAGGTGGAGATGGCTCCCCATTGGTTAATAAATGAATTCGTTGGTTGTTTGGAATTGCAGGGGGGCCAGGAAAAGGAGGCTTCCTTGTATCTCAAGAAGATTGTTAGGGATCATGATGTTTGCTTTGTAGGGTTAATGGAAACCAAATTATCAAGTATTAGTATAAGCGAAGTTGATTTCTTTAATGGGAAGGATTGGGATTACTTCCACTTTCCAGCTGTGGGTACCGCTGGTGGCATTATGGTTTTGTGGAATATGAAGACTGTCTCCTTTGTTGTAGAGAGAAGTTCTTCTCAGATGGTGTTGGGTTCTCTTCATTCACCTTATTTGGGTGTGTGTAAGTTTGCTACTGTCTATGGCAGCAGGTGCCCTAATGAGAGAAGTTGTTTGTGGAATTTGCTGGAGACCTGTTTGAAGGAGTCGGGTCCTGCCATTGTGGGGGTGGGGGACTTCAATTGTATCTTAAACAAGGAAGAGAAGAAGGGTGGCAAGCGGTTCTTATTCTCTAGAGGGCCTAGAGAGATGAAAGAATTTATGACTAATGCTGATTTTCATGTTGTAGGTTTTGTTGGACCAAGTTTTACTTGGTGTAACAAAAAGAGGGTTCTTCTAGGATTTGGGAGAGGCTTGATAAATGCTTTCTCAATTCCTCTGCTTTACATTTGGTTTTGTTTGGAAAAGTTAAGCACCTTGCTCGGGTTGCCTCTGATCACATCCCAATTGTTTTCAATTTGGATGGGAAGAGGGTTAACAGAAGCAAGGCTATCAGATTTGAATATACTTGGAGGTCTTACCCGGCTGTGTGGAGCATTGTCCATATTCATGGAAAAAGAATGATTTTGGTGAGGAGGAGGAGGTGCTTCATAGGAAGCTTAAGAGGACTTTGAGAGCTCTTTTTTTTCTGGAATAGGAGTAAATGTCGAGATATGTATAAGCTGAAAGAGCTGTTAAAGAATGAGATACTGGAATTGCAAATTAAGGAGGCTGCTGGTGCTGATTTTTCTTGTGATGATTTCATTATGCTTAGAAAGAAGATTCATGAGCTGAATGTAACTTTGAGAAGGCTTTATATGTGGTGGAACCAAAGAGCTAAAACCAGATGGTATGAGGAAGGAGATACAAATTCAAAAATTTTCAAAAATTTTGCTTTAGCTCGTAGGAATACAAAGTGGATTGGACAAGTTACGGATGTAAACAACAATCTTGTCGAGGAGAAGGATCAGATAGAGCAAGTCTTCTTACATTTCTTTGAGAAAAATTGGGAATTCAGAAATTGTGAACTGACTGGTTGGCCAGATCAAGTTGATAGTCTGAAGCTGGATGCATTTGGTGCTGCTGTATTGAATGCAGATTTCCATTTGGAGGAATGCAAAATTTCTATTTTTCAGCAGGGGAATAACAAGTCACCGGGTCTTGATGGGGTGACTTCCTCCTTTTTCAAATGTTATTGGAACTTAGTGAGTAAGACTACCTGGAATGCAATCAAGAAGTTTTTAAATTGTGGAGTGATGCATAAGGAATGGAAAGACATGACTATTGTCTTAATTCCTAAACTAATAAACCCGGTAATACCATCTAACTATAGGCCTATCAGGCTTTGTCAAAGCACATATAAGATTATGGCTACAATGTTGGTTAATAGGCTGAAGATGTGTTTGCCTAGGATGATTTCTGAGGAGCAGGTAGCCTTCATCCCACGTAGATCAATATCTGAGCATTGTTTGTTGGTGAAAAAGATTTTTATTAAATTCAAAGTGTCTAAGAATAAGCAAGGTTTGATGGCTATGAAGTTGGACATGGAGCAGGCCTATGACAGCATGGGTTGGCCAACACTGAACCAGATTCTCTATTGGTATGGTTTCCCTTCTGCATTTTCTAAGCTTCTTATGGAATGCGTGGTTAATGCCAGATTTTCAATTAGTATGAATGGAAAGTATACTAAGTGGATTGATGCTCACTGTGGATTCAGGCAAGGCTACCCTCTATCACCATACTTTTTCATTTTGTGCTCTCAGTTGTTGTCTAGTGTTATTGAGCAAAGGGGTCATTCATTGGGAATTCAAGTGTCTTTTAGAGGTCCAAGGATCTCTCATCTTTTATATGAAGACGATGTACTCCTTTTTTCAAAGGCTTATGCTCCCTTGACACGGCTGATTAATGGCATTGTGAAGCTCTTTTGTAATTAGACGGGGCAAAGAGTCAATGTTAACAAGTCTCAAGTAATCTTTGGTAAGTTTGTAAAGAGATCTTGTAGGAAGAAGGTGGCTAGTATCCTTGGATTCAAGGTGGTTAAGAATTTGTACTATTTGGGGGTTAAGATCTTCTTGAAGAAGTTAGGTGTTGCTGATTTCCAAGATCTATTAAGTAATGCTACTGATAGGCTAAATGTTTAGGGGAGAAAATCTCTTTCTCTAGGTGGTAAAATCACGCTTATCAAATCCTCTTTGCTTTCACTCCCGAACTATACTATAACTCACTCCTTGGTTCCTAATAAGGTGATGCTGGAGGAAGAAAAATCTTGCATGAAATTTTTATGGCACAAACAAAATGGGAAGCAAGGTTTACATTATGTATCTTGGATTCTAATTTCTAGAATTTTTATTCCTATCTATCTATATAGATAGAAATAAAAATGGATCCATAAAGAATTAGACTGTAATTTGAGCCTTTTTTCCTTCTTTACAGAAAAAGAAAAGAAAATTCATTCGTACTCCTAACTCAAGTTGGGTAGTTTTGAAAGAGTTTGAAAGGAAATCCTTAGAATTTCTTGAGCTGTCTCTAACCTCTTTTTTTGTCTCCTTTCGGATCTATTTTTTTTTATCATTCTGATCAAATTGTTGAGACTAGTAAAAAGAGTGTTTCCTTGTTCCGGAATTTGTTGTCTTTGCTTTGCGCTTTGTGAAATCATTAGGTTTAGACATTACTTCGGTGATCCTTACTCCTTTTCAAAAAGGCAGCAACATACCTTTTGTTTTTTCTATGGAAAAGGGAAAAATAATATGAACGATTGATTCCTTTGTGATACACTCTTGATCGAAACAGTTTGAAAATTTCAACAAATTTGATTTCTTTTTCATTTCAAAAACTTGTTCAAATTTGAACCTCTCCGTTTATCTATATTTCTATATTGATGATCTATTTATAAAGTTGGTATAACTTATTGATTGTCACTAACCCTAGATTATTCCCCCGATAAATGAATCAATCATTTTTGCTCGAGCTCCATCATATGCTATACCTTTCTATACCATTAGTATCTTTATTTAACAACCCAAGACAAATCCAATTAGGTTCCTAGCAGAAAAAACTATGTCGAGACAAGAGCACCATCATTCATATAGAAAATGGTGGATGTCAGAATCCACATCAAGGTGTCTAAATGAGTGGCCAACGTTTCTGGATTATGCTTCTTTGGAGAATCTTTATGTTCAACAACTTATTGATGATTCTGGAGAGTGAGATGAAGCCAAATTACTTACTTGTTTTCATGAAGACCTGGTCTGCCTTATTAGGTTTATCAGCTGGTTGATGCTCAGCGGGTTGATCAGCTAGAGTTGGTATACAAGTTCAGGTAAATCCATTTCTGCGCTGGCTTATGATGATGTTATGAGAAGAAGAGGTATTTGTGATAATGATGGTTTTTATAATTGGCTTAAGAGCTTAAATCTTAACTACAATGTGGAAATTTTTTTGGTGAGGCTTAATAAATTTGCCATTCCTACAAATCATTTCCTTAAGTTTCGAAGACTCGCAGCTGAGGATCTTTGCGCCAGAGGGTGCCAGGATATGGAAAACTATGAGCATATTATTGTTCACTGCAAATTCTTACAGGATGTGCTTAATAGTACTCGTGCTTGGGGGTTATGTATTCCAGTTTTTTAATCTTTGGAGGGTTTTCTTCAGGAGATGAGAAGGGGATCTCAACAGAATTCTGGGTTTGCAAGAATTTATTGTGTAGCCGTGTTTTTAAACTGGAAAAACCATAACTTTGTTAAGCATGGTAAGGCAGCTTTGCCCTGTTCTGTAGTGGTTGCGAATGTGCTTTCTCTTGCTGTTTTGAAGTCTTCTCCAAATCTAGTTAGCCGGGGTGCTAATCTCCCTAGAGAGTTCTTTCTTTCTTGGCCACCTCCACCACTAGATTGGATCAAGATCAATGTGGATGCTTCTATGTTAAGCTCAAATAGGGGTGGTATTGGAGGAATTTTCAGAGACAACAAAGGGAGTTTTCTTCTTGCTTTTGAAAGGAAAAAATATCCATTGGGATGTTGCTCAACTAGAGATGGAGTTTATTGTGTATATTCGAGACTTTATACAAAGTTGGATGCTTAAAAGTAAGGGTTTTATCATTGAAAGTGATAATGTCAATGTAATTACACTCTTACAAGATTCTTTGAAGAAGGTTGATTGGCAATTGGAAAGTTGGCCGGCCAATGAGCTTCACTTCTTGATTGACTTTAATAAGGTCATTTTTCATCATGTTAATAGAGAATGTAATAAAGTAGCTAATTTTTGAGCAACTTTAGCTTAGTTGGCAGCTTTATTTTTGATAGTTTTTCCTATGGTAGCATTCCTATCACCTTGATTGATTTAATCAAGGCTGAGATGTTACCGATTTAGTTTGTATCTAGGCTTGTTTCTTTTCCTATTAATTCAATTCTTTTGCACGACTTCAAAAAAAAAAGTATAACTTAGTGATGCAAATATTTGATGATCTTGGGCTCATTGGATTTATCTTGTCGAGACTCTCTATTCTACTATAAGCATGTAGCATTTAGAAATCATTTGGTAATCTAAATTATGGTTTGAACCTTTCAAATATATTATGAGTCTTAAATTTGCACCCATTTGAGCTCTGATTAAGTTGAATTTGGTGTCTTTGGGTTTGTATTTTGTAGGCGTTCAATTTGGATGTAAGTTTATTGAAATTGGTGTTCAAATTATCTTTGATTTAATTTTTGAAATTTCCAACGTGATTATGCCTCGAGATTCATTCCCGATCAAAATAATTTTTTGATGATACTTCAATTTTCCCCCTTTTTTTAGACGTCAAAGCTTGAAAAGTATGGAAATACTTGTCTCAATATTTTAAATTTAGTAGATCACAAAAATGTCAAAACATTGCATTCTAACATATTAAAATTGATTGAAATTGATTATAAAATCTCAATTGAGCTTTGAAAGTTCAAAAATTAGATATGAAATGTTCAATAATGGTTTTGGGGACCCAAAAAAAGGCTGATTTAGACTGTCCGGGCCAAAATCGAGCCTAGACAAGTAAAAGGCCAAACCAGTCCGCCTTTATTGATAGATATGAAATGGTGCCCCCAGTGGGCATGAATTACAGTCAGTTATATATATGATGGCCATATAAAAATGTGTTTTTTATTTTAGTTGTGCATCCCACATTCTTTTTTTTTTATCAAAGCGGACGGCGGGTACAGTGCAACCTCCCAAAATTGAATGTTTTTTTAGTTCCAATTTTTTTTCATCTTTTTTTCCCACATAAAATTTCAAAATTGAGCCCCAAAAATTTATTGATTTTTCTAAAAAAAAAATTAAAGCATTTTTAAATAAAATTTGTTCAAAATTTTCACCCTTTTTGAACTTTCCCCTTTTTTGGTCCTTTAAATACCTCCATTGGGGCTAAGGAAAATTGCACCTCTTCTACCTTCTTCCTCTAACTTTCTTTTAGTTGAAGCCTTTCATTATCTTTAATTTTTGGCATCCCATATGAAGTACAAGTACCCCTCTCTTGAGTAGAAAATGGATTTTTTGGCTTTTTCTCCTTTTCTTACACACTTTCCTTCTTACTTTAAAGGTTTTCCAATGTTTTATGTAGGTGGAATCCCCTACCCAAATTCAATGCCCCATTAAGTGTAGAAGAAAAAATTTCCTTTTTCCATTCTATTTTCCTCTGTCTTTCTATTTTTACTTTAGAGGCATTCCACTAATTGGGATATGTGGCATCTCCTATCAAGCTTCTGTGCCCCTCTTTTGTGGATAAGGATATTTTTTCCTCCTTTCTTTTTCTTTTCTTTTATTCTTCTTCTTACATTAGATGCATTCCACTATCTTAGATAAGCGGTATACCCTATCAAATTTTAATGCCCCCCTCTTTTATATAGAAGAAGTTATGATGAAAAATGTCTTTGATATATGAAGATCAAATACCTCTTGTATATTAGGGTAATTTGGAATGATCTAGCGGTAATAGTAGCTGGGGGGCAAACCAAAGATTATCATTAGATGGAAAGAATCTTGATGATGGTTGAGCAGAAATCTTGCGATGATCCACAGCAAGGTAAAAGTGTGATGACGGTCGGTGATCAGGTGGAGAGCTCAAGGAGAGAGTTGGAGAGTGTGCTGCTAATAGTAGTCGATCGAGAAGTCCATGATGGTTGATCTAAAAGGAAGGACCGATAATAAACATTAAATGAAGGGCTAATGATGGCAGTGGTCTAGTTATATTTTACTAAGGTAATATGCATTTATATTGAAGTGTGCAGACATAAAATATCCCTGATTGAACGGAATAAAGCTGTGTGACATGTATGTAGTCAGGCTACACAGTAACAATATTAATTAAGTGGAGGCCTTATGATGATTAGGATATAGTCTTTATTTGAAGAAGAAGTTATAGGAGATGCTTCAACATGTAGTAGAGAAGAAGTCATCATAATCTATCAATAATATTTGACATTTTTGAAGTTGCTTGTTGATTGATGACATTAACTTATATAAATGATTCTGGCGTAACCTTAATTTAACTTATATAAATGATTCTGGCATAACCTTAATTTTAGCTTTTTTTCCAAAATTAATGTAAACTTGAACTTGATGTGGAATCTATGCAACTCTAATGATATTATAAATGAAAATGAGATTATTGTCTAAGCTAGATGTTTGACTTTCATTTAAAATGAACTTGTCCACCAGAGGAAACTATGTTGTTTGTGCATTTTTGAGACATGATTTGATATATTGCTCCATATTCCTTTTTGAGGCTTTTTAGCCTACTAAGGTCTTCATATGAGTGATGATTTTATCAACTAATTTCTTTCATGGAATCTTTTTGAGAGAATGTTATAAACCTAGTGCATTGCTCGATGATGTTAACCTCTATAAAAAAAGGTCCAAAAAATCCACCAAGGATGTATGACCTATTCAAGGTTATATATTAGAGCATTTCTCATTAATATTAACATATGTGGAAGAGGTCAAGAGAATCCTCCAAGGATATATGACCTTTCCAAAGTTATATGTCAGAGCATTTCTAAATGATGTTAAGCTATGTGGAAGAGATTGAGAGAATCCACCAAGGATGTATGACCTATGTAAAGTTATATGTTAGAGCATTGCTTGATAAAGTTAACATATATGGAAGAGGTTTAGAGAATCCACTGGGGAAGTATGACATATCCAAGGTTGTTTGTTAGAGTGTTACTCGACGATATTAAATTGAATGAAAGAAGTCAAGAGAATCCACTAAGGATATATGATCTATCTGAGGTTGTATGTCAGAGTATTACTTAATGACTTTAAACTATAT
Source organism: Dendrobium catenatum (assembly GCF_001605985.2). NCBI lineage: Eukaryota > Viridiplantae > Streptophyta > Magnoliopsida > Asparagales > Orchidaceae > Dendrobium > Dendrobium catenatum. The sequence goes on along the minus strand of NW_021319066.1, from coordinate 204,110 downwards.
GTAATAGGTTGATATAATCTACTAAAGATGTATGACCTATTCAAGGTAATATGAGCATTGCTAGATGATATAATTTAGTATGAAAGAGGTTGAGAGAATACTTTATAGATATAAGACATCTGAGGTTATATATAAGAGCATTGCTTGATAAGGTTAACATGTATAGAAGAGGTCAAATCGAATCCCCTTGTGATCAATTTTTCCTTGATTGGGAGGGGGAATATGCCATGTGTAGCATCAATCAACGGTGAAGAATAGTCTATCTCTAGAATATTACTTCCTTTTTTTAGGTTGATTTTAAGACATTATTTAAGGGGTAGAAGTCCACATATTGACAATATAAAGCTTGAAATTTATTGGAAGCATTATTGCAATTACAAGAAGCTTCATGATCCCAAGATATTATCTTGGATATTAGAAGAGTTAGAGGACCCTTCTTTATTGTGGATATAGTAAAGATTTTCCCCCAATCCATATTTAATTCCTATGAAATTGATGCAACAAAAGCTGATGCAAGGACATTGGCATGAACGACCTTTTTAGGTTTGAGCAAAACATTTCCCCCCAGTCAAGAACCAGGTCCCCACATATGGCACCAAACTATTAAATCTTGGAAAATTCATGGTAAAAGAGAAATATAAATTATAACATCTTAGCTTTGTATGAAGACTAGCATGCAATCAGATAAGAGAGAGGGTAAAGTATTCATAAAAAACACCATGATTTTTTCATGGAAACCCTAAAAAGGGGGAAAACTATGGGGCCTAAGCAAAATTTGATTGAATCCACTATTATTTGCAACCGATTACAAATGAGGCCCGTTCTTGGAGGAAGGCATTTCTTAATGTATTAAACATACATCATAAAATATCCATTACATGATGGGACTAGAAAGAATAACTAATGATTTATTTCTTTGGTCAGAATAACCATAATTGATGGACGACGATGGTTGGAAAGACCATTTTCTGACAATAAAGGTTGGAAGGACCTTAGTTAGTGGGCGACAAAGGTTAGAAGAATCATTGCCTTTCAACGAAGGTTACAAGGATTATAGTAAGGGGATGATGATATTAGAATGATCGTTATTTGCAATGGAGGTCAGAAGGACATTGATGGGTAGAATTTTGATTTCAGGTAGAAATCTTGTGACGAACAAAAGTACTGTATTGAAAGTCCAACAAAAGTCAGGTTACGAGCAAAAATCAGTGGCGGGTGGATGTCTAACAACAAGTAGAAGTCTTTCATATTGTAGAAATTTGATGACGAGAAGAAGTCCATTGTCATGTCGGAGTATGATGAAATTTGGTGACGAGCAGAGGTCTGGTGATGGGTGGAAGTCTGGTGTTAGGTAGAACTTTAACGATGAACAGAAGTCTATCGTTACATATTAGTACAATGGAAGTCTACCAATAAGAAAAAGACTGGCAACTGATGGATGTTTAGTGTAATATAGAAGTTTGAGTAAAGTCTGCTGATTAGAAGAAGTATGATGATGGGCTAAAGATAAGCATTGATAAATTTTCGATGATGGACGGAATCCTGGAGACGGGTGGAAGTTTGATGTCAGATAGAAGTCCAACAAAAGTATGGAAACATGCAAAAGTTTGTGATGGGCAGAAGTTCAGTGTTAGGTAGAAATCGGACGATGGGATGAAGTCCAATGTCGGGTAGAAGTCTGATGACAGGCAAAAGTTCATTGTCAGATAGAAATTTGTCATCGGGTAGGATTCTGATGAAAGTCTAGCGATGGCTAGAAGTCTAACGATAATGGAAGTCTGATGAGGGTAGAAATCAGGTGGCGGGAAGAATCTGGCTTCGGTTGGTGGCCTGGATGTGGTCAAGGAGGAGCTTGGTGGCAAGAGAAATCTCTTCCTATCCTCCCTTTATTAACTCCTTACTTTGGGGTTCCCTTTTATAAGGAATGAGGGGTCTATTTAAAATTTTTTGAGGGTGGTATTGCCAGTAAATAGGAAGAAGATCTAGGTAAAATTAAGAGTGGTTAAAATGGATGGCCATTGTTGAATCCCTTGGTCATGGACTGTTTATTGGACATTTAAATGTCTTTTTAATGTCATAATTCGATGATCTTTAACTTGTTTGATTTGTCTCATCAAGCCGCTCAAATCAATTATAAGAATGTAACATTTGTGAACCATTTAATAATCCAAATTATTTTTTGACCCTTCTAAATATGCCTTGAGTCTTTGATCTGTACCTATTTGGGCTCGGATTCAAGTGGATTTTGTGTCCTTGGGATTTTATTTGTTAGATGTTCAGTTCTACTATAAGTTTGCTAAATTCGGACTTCATATGGTCTTCGATTTAATTTTTGAAGTTTCCAACTTGATTTTGCCTCGAGATTCAAACCCAATGAAATTAATTTTTTGATGATATATCAATTATTTAGAATTTTAATTGTATCATCTAAAGAATGAAATTAGGCAAACATGATAAATAAATGAACCCATTCTATTAGAAAATGTACAAAGTTTACATTCTTTTCCATTTAAAAGAAAACTGATTAACTTACTATTTTTAATTTAATTCATTTAAAATTTTTAGTCTATCATTAAAAGAAATTATATTTAACTATTAAAACAAAGTTTAATCTTTATTTCCAATAAAAAAAAGTATAATGAGATACTTTCAAAGCTACTTTTGTTTAGAATATATTTTGACTAAGTTTTGATACTTCACCAAAAATTATCTTGATTAGACTCGAATCACGAAGCATATTAGAAACTTGTAACATTAAATTTGGGACCATAACAATTCTAATTTCAATAAACTTATAGTCAAATTGAATATCTCAGTGAGACAAGCCCAATGACACCCAAATTGGTCAAATCCGAGCTCAAATGGGCTTAAATTAAGGGCTTAAAATACATTTGAAGTTCAAAAATTTTAATTTTTTTATTCAATTCACTACTTACAAGAAGATTCATCCTTTAACAAATCTAGAAAGGAAGGAGGAACTTTATTCCTAGAGACATCATCCCAATAAAAAGATGAAATAAGAGCATAGTTAGCGCATAAATCAGCTAACTTATTACATACTTATTACATTCTCTCTTAGAGAAAGAGAAAATAAATTTCTTAAAATTAGAAAGAAAATCTAAATCCTTAGGCTTTAGAAAATCTTCATCAATAACCAGCTTCCTAAAAGAATTTTGAAAGATTTTGATGACATTGTAGGTATCACCCTAAATCACTAGGCCTTTTGTATCAAGCATCCACTCTTAAATGTAATATCTCAAATCCAGGATGGCTAAAGACTCCATCTGAGAGCTATCCCAATGAAGACAACCAAAGCCAAAAGTAGCTAAAACTGACCCTTACATTCACTGAAAACTCCTCTTATGTCGGTTTTATTGTTAGAGAGCACCGAAGCATCAAAATTCACCTTGATCCAACCAGGAGGAGGTGGACACCAAGAAGATTGAGACAGCTTATACAACTGATTAGCATCCCAGTTATCCTAGATCAGACAAGTATCAAAAGATGTTACAGCCTGAATAATAGAGTTTGTAGCTATGATAGAACAACTGTCTTCCAAACCTCCTTGAGCAAGTTTATTTCTACTTTTCCAGCAAAATAATACCACTAAACATAGTAAATTTTTGAGGAACGGATTTAATTCAGCAAGTTTATTCAATAACTGATAGCAATCAGTCATAGAATCAAACACTGTAATGATAAAATTCCAACCAGCAACCAGTTACAATACTCTTCTAACCATATAGCATTGTACAGCCACATGTTCTACATTTTCCACCCCCATATATCCTCTTGGACATCCTCCAAACTCATCCAATCTCCTATACAATAGAAAACCAAAAGTAGGAATTACATTTCTGCATAGCCGTCACCAAAAAATTTCATTCCTAGGCCTCAGCTTAAGTTTCTTTCTCCAAATCCATGTCTCATCTTCCCTGTCATTTTCAAAATTTTTCTCATTTGCAATAGCTATTATAGATTTCCTAGAATATTTAATTGTACATTCCAACTGATGTTCACCTGCTTCTGTATAAATTGGAATCAAAATTATCAACTCAATTAATTGTTGTCCAAAATAGAGTGTCAACTTGTTCATATCCCACTTTCCATCAGAGATAAAAGCCAAGGTATGACAGAATTCAGGAGTTAAAAATGTTACAAAAGTAGGCCACTTATTAATGTTCTTATCAAGGATCCAAGTATATTTAAAGGTATCCACATTCTCACAATTAAAAATTCTCCATCTCATAATTGGATGCAAAAAATCTGCTCCATTCATAATAATTTTCTAGGTTGTAGAATAATAGCTTTTTCTTGCTACATTCCACAAATCATTCACATACCTAAACCTTAAAACTCTATTGAGAAGAGAGCTTGGATTTTTAATAAAATTAAGAGAAAACTTAGACCTCAAAGGCCCCATTTTCTCCACCAGTGATTGTAAACCACGGCCTCCTTTGTTTTTTGATTTACACATGATGTCCCAAGTAAAGTAGTGAATCCCATAGCTTCCATCCCTTTTATTCCAAAGAAAGGTTCTACACATTTTCTCCAACTCATTCAAAACCCCAAGGGAATCAGTAAATGATTAGAAAGGTAAATATCTAGTGAGAGAGATGAAGCATTGATTAAGGTAATTCTTTCTGTAAGTGAAATAAATTTGGAACCCCAAAGATTCATTCTACCCTATGTTTTCACAATATGATTGTTGAAATCAGTTTTGACCAATCTTCTTAGAGAAATCTTAACTCTCAAATATTTCATATCATTCAACACTTTCATATTGAGAATTTAAGCTAGAGATATACCTTTTCTCTTTTTGACAGATTTGCCAAAAAGCATAGCCGACATGAGCAAGTTTATTTTCTGATCGGTCCAGTTGCAATAATTCTTCAAAATCTTTTCAACTTTCTTCAAGCACTTACTGTTATCTATGGTGAAGATCACAATGTCGTCAACATACATAAGATGAGAAACCATAGGAGCAGTAGGAGTAATTTTGACACCAATACCTTTCCCTCTTCGATCAAATTCTTCAGACAATAATTGGGATCACAAGATAAATAGGTAAGGAGACATTGGGCATCCTTGTCTAAACCTATATTTGGCTTCAATCCACTTGGAATTTTTCCCATTGATCATAATGGAATATTTAGGATTGATAACACATTCCATAATCAATTTTGAAAATTTAATTGGAAACCCAAACCAATCAAGCACCTTTTCCAATGTCGACCAACTCATACTATCATAGGCATGTTCCATGTCGACTTTGATAGCCACCAAACCCTTCTTAGCTTTAGAATGTCTAAACTTACTAAAAAAATCTTGTGCACGCAATATTTGATCTAACATTTATCGGCCATTAATGAAAGCATTCTGCACTTCAGAGATTATCTTTGGAAACAAAAGACTAATCCTGTTTAAGATCATTCTAGCCACAATCTTATAAATGGCGTTACACATGCTTATGGGATAGTAGTTAGAAGGCACCAAAGAAGATTCAACTTTATTTTCTTTGTGATTTGTATGTGTTAGGTTGAGCTTTATGCTGAGTTTTGTTGGTTGGTGTTGTTTCTGGAGCGTGGTAGTCCCTATTCTGGTGAGGTTGGAGTGTTCCTTATGTTTTATGGCCTACAATTGATGCGGGGGTGGAGTTCGCATTCCCTGATGTATTTTTTGGTGATGTGGAGGTTTAATTTGGGGAATCTGAATCTGTGCGGTGTTGGCTGGGTGTGGAGGATTAACTTGGGGTATATGGTGGTGTGGAAGAGTTGGCATTGTCTGGTGTATTATATGGGGGTGTGGAGTATGCTGGTTGTGGCCGTCTGGAATTGCATTATTCTTCTCTTGGATGGGAGAATATTTTTCTTTCCCTGGAAGCCATTTTATTACTGTCTTAGTATAACTGCTTCCATCCTCTTGGTTTACTGGTGGTACCGTTGGATCATTAGTGCTTTTAATTTTTTCTACTGTTATATTTTTCGTTGTTTTTTTGTGGGCTTTATGTTGCTTATGCAGATTTTCTGTGTTGGGAGAAGGGATTTCTGGATTTTTGCTGGGAAGCTGTTCATGATTGATAGTTCTTTTTTTCTTCTCTCTTTTTGGGTTCTCGTTCTTAAGCACCATAGAATGTACCTAGGTTGTTATGTATTTTTCTGTAGTAAGGACCTTGTGCTCGTAGGTTTTTTTATCTTTATTTTTGTAGCTCGTATGAGCAGTAGTGAGTGTGAGGTCCTTTTAAGGACTTTCTAATTTTACCTTTAATTAACGCATAGGCCCCTCCTTGGGTTTTAATTAAAAAAAACTTTAGGAATTAACACCACATTATTCTCTTTCCACCGGGACAAAGAGAACCAGATACAAAAAAAATCATTGATCGCTATCCATACCTCATGCTTAATAATAAACCAATATGATTTAATAAAAGAATAAGTGATACTGTCAATACCCGGTGATTTATTAGCTCCCAAATTTGTTATGACCTCCTCCAATTCTTTCTTAGAGAACTCTTTTCAGAGTAGTCTGCAATCCTCCTCATCGAGTGTCTTAGATGCCGACGGCCAGCCTCCCATTCTGCATTTCCTTGATCTAGATTTTCTTTTAAAGAAATTCAGAAACAACTCTTCAATATTCTGTTGATCTTCACAGATCAAGCCTTCACCATTTTTAACACCATTGATCCTATTACTATTCCTTCTAGCCGTAGAATATGCATGAAAGAACTTGTAGTTTTATTCTCGTTCATTCATCCATTGTACTTTTTCTCGTTTCTTCCACCACATGCTAAGAGAACCGAGAGTGGCATTAAATTTTGCAACCTTGGACCTCAAATAACACAACTTCAGCTCAAATAAACATCTAGATTTTACCTCCTCTTCTTGCAAGTCCAGAATTTTCCTTTTTAACTTCTATTTTACATCAACCAGGTTCTTATGCTTAGCCTTACTCCAAAAAATAATGATCTCAAAGTCCTTTTGAATTAAATGTTTAAGATTTCCGTATAACTACCAACCACATGCTTGTTCTAGGATTCTTGCACCATGGAATGAGAAGCTTTGTAAGACAACCAGATATCTTCAAACATAAGATTTCTTCTCTTCAAAAGTCTTGAAGCAATGATTTTAACAGTGATTGGGCAATGGTCCGAAGCTATTCTTTCCAAATGCCTCATCACCGCAGCTTGGAGGATATCTAAAGCAGCACAATTAAGAATACACCAATCTAATCTTTCCAGGATCCTTCCTCCTCCATTTTTATTATTACACCAAGTGTATTTAGGACCCAAAAACCCAATGACATGAAGGTCACAATCCCTCATAAATGAAAGCATGTCTTGAGGTCCTTGGGAAAGAACAAATTTTTCCCTCCTCTCTTCTCACTTTGAGATAATATTCAATTAAAATCTCCCCCAATAATCATTGGTAATTTACTATAAAAAAGATTCTCCAACTTGCTCCAAAGGAGCGTCCTTTCACTACTCTCCCTTCTCCCATAAACAGTAGCTATCATCCAGCTTACACTATTTTTTATTTTAAGTTCCCTCATCAAAACTGCTCATTGGATTCAACAACATCAAATGCTACCAAATCAACCCTCCAACATACCAAAATTTCAACTAAAAATCCTGCTGCAAGATACAGAAAAAAGTCCCAACCTTCTCCAATGAACTTTTAAAATTCCAACGAATCCATAGTTAAATACCACCTGAAATACCTGCTGCATGATACATAATAAAATTATACTAAAATATGGTATGCTTATAGTTGAATTAAGCATCTTGATGAGACAAATCTAATGAGCTTAAGAATGCTTAATTCTAACATCATTAAAGTACTTGAAGTTTGAATAAAACCTTTATGATCAAGTGAATTGGTATGGACCATCCAATGGAAGAATCTGAATTTTTCCTTAATCTTTTCCATATATGTAGGGAATGCCACACTAAAAATCTATAAAAAAATCCCCACTTCCCACATAAAAGGAGCTAAAACTTTGGTGGGGTTCTTGGATTTGTAGAGGCTTAAACCCTGTACTAGAGACTCAAGTAAGCTTTTAGTCTTACATAATCTTGAATCTCCTTGACACCACTAATAGTGACCCCTTGGCATGAAGACACCACTGTTGGATCTTTGTTTAACCATTTTCATCGGACCTCTATTAGGTAGCCATTAGTGGTGTCCTACATTTGACCTCCATCACCTACCGACTACTGTCCCTCACACCTACATCATTCACCAACTATTGTCCCTTTGACACCCATCATCCACAAACTAGAGTATATCCTTCCACTATCAGTAACTGGCTAAGCTTCCTCTGACCTTTATCACCAGCCAACTATAGTCCCTCTAGCCATCATCATATATAGAAAATCGTTACTCTAATCATCATTGCCTAATGAGAACGGTCCATTCGATCTCCTCATCCTTTTGAAATATTTTTTTTAGCAAATCATACTGCCCTACTTTATTTTGTAATGTACAACTTTGGTTCATACTATAAGACTTGATTGGTACTGTTCGATCTATTTTCTTAAGTTTAAACCCTAGTCACTAAAGGTCAAGAAATATACTAATTTTGTTATGATCATATGGTATAAATTGGTTTGTACTATATGTCATAATTAATATCTTACATAATTTGAACCTGAAAATCATGCAATCAAATCATGTTATTTTTAATCAATCGATCATACTGTATGATGTCATCCCAAAGGTTATACCAGAAAAAAGTAATGAGTTTGGTTAAATGGAAAATGGAGTCTTTGTTAGTTTGGGGCCTTGGTAATAGTAACATTTTCTTTTGGCAAGATAGGTGTCTTAATGGTGAATCCTTTGATTCTTTACTTAACACTGTCTCTATCTCTAAAAGGAAGGTTAATTATTTCTTTTCTTATAATAGGTGGGATTTGGATGCTATTCAACCGAATAGTATTATCCAAATTATTCTTAAGATCTTCATTAATGGCAATGTGAAACATGTATTACTCTACTCGGTTTCTAATGATGGTTGTTCCAGCATTAAGTATGCCTGACATTCTTTCAGAATTAAAAATGATACTTCTAAACTTTTTAAAATGATTTGGCATAACACTATCCCCTCTACTGTCTCTATTTTTATATGGAGAACTATTCATAGCTTCATTCCTACATATGAAAATTTGAGAAAGGGAGGTTTCATTATTACCTCTAAATGCCAATGTTGTTTTCATGTTGATAATATGCATCACGTTTTTATATCTGGTCCTATTGCGGTTAAGTTTGGGACTTTTTATGAGGACTTGTTTCATCTGGATTTATATGACGCTTCTTTTTATATATCTCAATTGCTTGATCATTGGTTTGTGGAGTCAAAAGGCCATATTAGAATTGTGATTTCTTCTCTTATTTGTTGGTTCCTTTGGTTGGAAAGAAATGACTCTCATTTGTATGGGATGAAAATGAATCACTAGAGAATTATTTACAAAATTAAAGATGAGGTCATTGCTATTTTCTCTACTAATTTGCCTTTTATAAAGAATTTTAGAAATTTTTTTATACCCTTTCTTTTTTTGGTGTTAATGGGGAGTTGGATAAGGTTCAAATTAGATCTATTTGCGTGAATTGGTGTAAGCCTAATCTTAATTATTTCAAGTTGAATGTGACTTGGGTTAAAGTTGGTAGTAATTATGGCTATGTTGGTATCATCAGAAATCATCTTGGTTTATACATTTCTGGCTTTGTTCGGCTGGCTTTTGTTGAGGATAGTCACATGGCTTTTTTTTATAAGTGTTCTGCATGGGTTAAAGCTTTGCAATATTTCTTCTATTCAGAACTTTATTTTGGAGGCTGATTCATTTTTTGCCAGCCTGTTGAGTCTTGATAAAGATGATAATAGGTGTGGCACTAATCTATTTTACATCAGGAGAAATATTAAAGATGACTTGAAGTCCTTTTCTTACTCCTATTCTTTCATTAAGCTGGATGGGAATGCTGCTGTGTAGGCCTTGGCCATATTGGGTACTAGGTTTAAGGATTGTAAGGAGCTTTTTCTGGAGCACTTGCATGTCTATGTTGAAGGCCTTATCAAATTAGATCATATTGGTTTTCCTTATGTTTTTCATTAATTTTGGGTTGTTTTGCGAGTGGTTTTGTTTTGCTCTGGTTTCTCTGTTACTCCTTTTCTATGAGGACTCGTGCTAGGATCCTGTTATCTTTCTCCTTATTTTGCTGGCTTATTCTATATCATGTGTTCTTAGGTTTACTATTTTTTTCTTTGTGATTTGTATGTGTTGGGCTGTGCTTTATGCTGAGTTTTATTCGTTAGTGTTGTTTCTAGATCCTGATAGTCCCTAATCTGGTGAGGTTGGTGTGTTCCTTATGTTTTGTGGCCTGCACTTGGTGCGGGGGTGGTGTTGGCATTCCCTGATGTATTTTTTGGGGATGTGGAGGTTTTACTTGGGGAATCTAAATCTGTGTAGTGTTGGCTGGGTGTGGAGGATTAACTTGGGGTATATGGTGGTGTGGAAGAGTTGGCATTGTTTGGTGTATTATATGGGGGTGTGGAGTTTGCTGGTTGTGGCCGTCTGGAATTGCATTATTCTTCTCTTGGATGGGAGAATATTTTTCTTTCCCTGGAAGCCATTTTTTTGCTGTCTTAGTATAACTGCTGCCATCCTCTTGGTTTGCTGGTGGTACCGTTTAGTCTTGAGTGCTTTTAATTTTTTCTACTGTTATATTTTTTGTTGTTTTTTTGTGGGCTTTCTGTTGCTTGTGCAGGTTTTCTGTGTTGGAAGAAGGGATTTCTGGATTTTTGCTGGGAAGCTATTCATGATTGATAGTTCTTCTTTTCTTCTCTCTTTTTGGGTTCTCGTTCTTAAGCACCATAGAATGTACCTAGGTTATTATGTATTTTTATGTAGTAAGGACCTTGTGCTCGTAGTTTTTTTTATCTTTATTTTTGTAGCTCTTATGAGCAGTAGTGAGTGTGAGGTCCTTTTAAGGACTTTCTAATTTTACCTTTAATTAACGTGTAGGCCCCTCCGTGGGTTTTAATTAAAAAAAACTTTAGGAATTAACACCACATTATTCTCTTTCCACCCGGGACAGAGAACCAGATACAAAAAAAATCATTGATCGCTATCCATACCTCATGCTTAATAATAAACCAATATGACTTAATTAAAGAATAAGTGATACTGTCAATACCCGGTGATTTATTATCTCCCAAATTTGTTATGACCTCCTCCAATTCCTTCTTAGAGAACTCTTTACAGAGTAGTCTGCAATCCTCCTCATCAAGTGTCTTAGATGCCGACGGCCAGCCTCCCATTCTGCATTTCCTTGATCTACATTTGCTTTTAAAGAAATTCAGAAACAACTCTTCAATGTTCAGTTGATCTTCACAGATCAAGCCTTCACCATTTTTAACACCATTGATCCTATTACTATTCCTTCTAGCCGTAGAATATGCATGAAAGAACTTGGAGTTTTTTTCTCCTTCTTTCATCCATTGTACTTTTGCTCGTTGCTTCCACTACATGCTAAGAGAACCAAGAGTGGCATTAAATTTTGCAACCTTGGACCTCAAATAACACAACTTCAGCTCAGATAAACCTCCAGATTTTACCTCCTCTTCTTGCAAGTCCAGAATTTTCCTTTTTAACCTCTTTTTTACATCAACCAGGTTCTTATGCTTAGCCTTACTCCAAAAAAATAATGATCTCAAAGTCATTTTGAATTAAATTTTTAAGATTTCCCTATAACTACCAACCACATGCTTGTTCCAGGATTCTTGCACCATGGAATGAGAAGCTTTGTAAGACAACCAGATATCTTCAAACACAAAATTTCTTCTCTTCAAAAGTCTTGAAGCAATGATTTTAACAGTGGTTGGGCAATGGTCCGAAGCTATTCTTTCCAAATTCCTCATCACCGCAGCTTGGAGGATATCTAAAGCAGCACAATTAAGAATACACCAATATAATCTTTCCAGGATCCTTCCTCCTCCATTTTTATTATTACACCAAGTGTGTTTAGGACCCAAAAACCCAATGTCATGAAGGTCACAATCCCTCATAAATGAAAGCATGTCTTGAGGTCCTTGGGAAAGAACAAAATTTTCCCTCCTCTCTTCTCACTTTGAGATAATATGAAATTAAAATCTCCCCCAATAATCATTGGTAATTTCCTATCAAAACGATTCTCCAACTTGCTCCAAAGGAGCGTCCTTTCACTGCTCTCCCTTCTCCTATAAACTGTAGCTATCATCGAGCTTACACTATTTTTTATTTAAGTTCCCTCATCAAAACTGCTCATTGGATTCAACAACATCAAAAATCCTGCCAAATCAACCCTCCAACATACCAAAATATCAACTGAAAATCCAGAAAAAAGTCCCAACCTTTACCAATGAACTTTTTAAATTCCAACGAATCCATAGTTAAATACCACCTGAAAAACCTGCTGCATGATACATAATAAAATTATACTAAAATATGGTATGCTTATAGTTGAATTAAGCATCTCGATGAGACAAATCTAATGAGCTTAAGAATGCTTAAATCTAACATCATTAAAGTACTTGGAGTTTGAATAAAAGCTTTATGATCAAGTGAATTTGTATGGACCATCCAATGGAAGAATCTGAATTTTTCCTTAATCTTTTCCATATATGTAGGGAATGCCACACTAAAAATCTATAAAAAAAATCCCCACTTCCCACATAAAAGGAGCTAGAACTTTGGTGGGGTTCTTGGGTTTGTAGAGGCTTAAACCCTGTGCTAGAGACTCAAGTAAGCTTTTAGTCTTACAAAATCTTGGATCTCCTTGACACCACTAATAGTGACCCCTTGGCATGAAGACACCACTGTTGGATCTTTGTTCGACCATTTTCATTGGACCTCTATTAGGTAGCCATTTGTGGTATCCTACATTTGACCTCCATCACCTACCGACTACTGTCCCTCACACCTACATCACTCACCAACTATTGTCCCTTTGACACCCATCATCCACAAACTAGAGTATATCCTTCCACTATCAGTAACTGACTAAGCTTCCTCTGACATTTATCACCAGCCAACTATAGTCCCTCTAACCATCATCATATATAGAAAATCGTTACTCTAATCATCATTGCCTAATGAGTACGGTCCATTCGATCTCCACATCCATCGACTACGGTCCCTTCAACCACCATCTCACCAATGATCAAGATCCCTACGACTTCCATTACCAACAAATTATGGTCCCTTCAACCTACATTGCCAGCCGAATATGGTCCATCTATAATGTAGCAAATATGATCCAAACACTATGATTTTGATGATAACAAACATTATTATGTTTGTTACTACTTTCTCCTAATTCTATAATATATATCTTTTTATGTGTACTAACATTTTAGGAAAACACTCGACCGTTTACTTTAATTTTTTAACATCTCAAGGTTGGGTAGACTAGGGTTACAGTATGTATTTTAAATTTTTTTTATATTTTTTTTTCTTGAGTTGTGTCATGTAATTTGGTGGATATTATTGCTCAGTAACCTTGAATAGATATAGGGGCAGAGAGAAAAATCTTTTGAAAGATTTTTTTTAGCAAATCATACTGCCCGAATTTATTTTGTAATGTACAACTTTGGTTCATACTATAAGACTTGATTGGTACTGTTCGATCTATTTTCTTCAATTTAAACCCAAGTCGCTAAAGGTCAAGAAATATACTAATTTTGTTATGATCATATGGTATAATTTGGTTTGTACTGTATGTCATAATTAATATCTTACATAATTTGAACCTGAAAATCAGGCAATCAAATCATGGTATTTATAATCAATCGATCATACTGTACGATGTCATCCCAAAGGTTATACCAGAAAAAAGTAATGAGTTTTGAACTAATCATACGCTATGATATCCAAAGTGATGAGCGATTAATAGAGTATGAAATTGGTCATCCTAGAGATCATACCTAATGAAAGCCATGATTTTTATACTAATCGTATTATACGTGAAAGTTCATGAGGGGTGTTAAACCCTAACGAATTAGTCCTAAGGCTAACCAAGAGGGGGGGGGGGTTAATTGGTAGTTTTAAAAACTTCTTTAATGATGAAGAAATTTTTTTTATAACTTTATACAAAAATAAATTAAATTCATAATAAAAAAATAAATTAACATTTTCACCCATGCATTTAATCGCAAGAAAAATAAATACAAAAATAATAAAGGAATGAACACACTAGATTTATAGAGGTTCAGTCCAACCTATTCAACGTCCACTCCCTTGAGGCACTCTCTGCGTATTACACTAAACCATTAGTGACTCTACTTTAACCCCCCCACAGTTCGGTGGAGAAGCCCTTATAAAATCACTTCCATATTCCCTAGTATAGCAGAGTAGCTGGATCCTTTGACACCAAAGAGATCTTCTTCTTTTCAAAACTTCTCTCAATAGAAATTTTGAATTTGATGGTACTAAGGTACAAGCATAATGGAGCAACCATATGAAATCCTCTCCATGCTCTCTTGAAACCCCATCAAAGGATCTTCTCCCTCTCAAACTCCACCCTTTCATCTCTCCCTTTCAAGTTCTCTCTTCATGTTTTCTCCAGAAGAACGAGGAGATAATGGCTGCCAAAGACACTTAATAAGTGCTTTGACAAAGCTCAAATAGAGGGCTTTAAAAAATCCTAAAAACTTAATTCTGGGGGTAAAGATCATCAAGATGATCCTGAATAATTAGTATAAAATAGCCTTTTTAGCCAGTATGATCAGCATTATCATGTACGGTTAGTTCGTATTTTTGGACAAATCATCTTGTATGATCCTAATGTAGTCCGATCAAAATATAGTTCATCCAGTACAAAACTTGGGCTGACCAAAATCATCTTATTGATCAAAGAGTATGATCCAGATCATTCAATATGATCATAATATTAAAATTCAACAAATTTGATTGAGTAATCACAGGATGAATTTAGACATGATATTCATATATCATATAGTATAATGTACATTATCTTAGATTATTAGAACAAAAAATGAAATTTAAAAATATTGACTAACTTATGATTTATAGCTAATTTCCATGATCATAACTGATCATCCTAGATCATCTAGACCATCCAATATGATTAGTTTGATGAGTTAATCATCCAATTCATTATAAATTATACATTATAATTAGTTCAAAAATTCATGCTCTAGTTTTAACTTAATAAATCTCCCCTTGAGTATGTGTGCATGGTCACCAAACAAGTATACACCCTTACAGGACTTGACACAAGAAATAAAAAATACATCAATGAATATTACAAAAATTATTATAGCATAACCTATTCTACCTAATTTTTAGCCTTGAATCTTTATTGGATGGTGCATGGTGTTCCTAAAAAGTTAGTACACACACAAACAAACATATATTACAAATATATATAGATAATAGGATGTGAGCCAAAATGTTTGTTATCATCAAAAACATGAACTTCTGATCTTGAGTTGAAATAATACGATCACCACAATGTTGGACAATCAAGAGTGTATGAAATTGGCCGTCCAAGAAGTCATCCCAAACGAACAAAAGAAATTTATATAGTTCATATCATATGATCTTATGATCGTATGGCATGAAGTGTTATGAGTTTTGAATAGTTCATTTGAATGACTCTTCTGAGGATATAATAAAAATCTTGCTTTATAATGATCATACAGTAGTACTATACAAACAGAAGATGGATCTCTTGAAAATTATTATTTCTTGAAGCCCACTATTAAAGCCTCTCATATTTTCTTATCAGAGATCTTTTGGCAGTTTAGACTTCAAGAGAGAGATCTTTGAGGAAGAGAAGAAGGAGAGCATTATGAGAGAAGAGAGCGAGATTTTGTGAGGGAGAAGTTGAGAGGGTATTCACAAGGTTGCTCCAATAAAAAATCTTGCCTAGTATCTATAAGAGTTTGTTTGCATTATCTATGGCCCTAGAGAAGAAGTTCTTCAGTAAAGGTCATGGTTCTCTAACCATATCATGTAGAGTAAAAATAGTGTTATGGTTCTCTGACCATCACCTAGAGGGAGAAATAGAGTTGAGGTCCTCTTCCTTTAAAAGAGTCATGGTTCTCTATGACACTAGTATGGTGAAATTATATTTGTACCATCTTCTCTTCCTTGATTTAAGAGAAAGGGGAGAGTCACTATTGTTTAGTGTAAATACTTGAAGAGGGAGTCTCCAAGGAGTGGATATTAATCAGGTTAATCGAACAACTAAAAATTCTAGAGTGTTCATTCTGATTATTTTTGCACATTATTTTCTACAATTATACGTGTGATTGAAAAAATCTGATTGATTTTATTACTATAAAATTTGCTTACTTCCACATCCACTGTGTAGTTTATCATGTGTAGGTGTGAATAGTTCTTTAAAGGATTTATTTTCCTTAAATAATTTTTAAATATCCAATTCATCCCCCACCTCTTGGTTAGCCTCGAGCTAGTTTTTAAATGTTTAACAGCCTGTACAAACTTATAAGTGGTATTAGAGCGGGATTCAAAAATTATATTTTAAATAAGTTTTGAAAAATGATCAAAGGCTTACTTTGGAAGTCATAATACTGTAAAAGGATATTCAATCACATGACAATCATTATTTGATAATATTCTTTTTGACTTTTGGAAAATTTACATGTCTAGTTTCTTGTAATCTATCGATTATCGCATGTGGATGTTAGTTCTTAATGGATATTATGCACCTTAAAGTGTAGTAAATGGCATTAAAACTAAAATCCATTTTTTTTGAATGGAGTACATATGATATAGATTATCCCAATTGATTGTAAAATGTTTGAACTATTTTTTTGTGCTTTAAAATTTGAAGATTACATATGTGTTTCTGCTTGCACTACTGGTATGGAGATTTGGGATAAACTATGCATAACATACGAATGAACAAAGGAAGTAAAAAAATCTATGTTTAAAATTCTACTTTATGATTATGAACTTTTTTGCATGAAACATGGTGAATAATTTTCTAAAATGTATACTAGGTTTACTCAGATTACTACTTCCCTGTACGCTTTAGGAAGAGAACTCACTAACTATGAAAAGTTAAAAAGAATCTTGCATTGCTTACCTACTTTCTATGATGCTAAAATTATTACTACTACTGATTCAAAGGATCTAAATGTTTACTCCATCGATAACTTATTTGGATCACTCATTTCCTAAGAGTAAGGAGTGATTCAAAGATTGCTTGATGTAGGAGAAAAGGGAAATGAGAAAATTGTAGTCTCAAAGGCTAATGATTCTGATAGTGATACTTATGTAAAAGAATATGATGATATAGCCCTTATTACTAGACAATTTAAAATCTTTTTAAAGAAATAGTAAAAGTGTCATCAATATTGGAATGAAGGTAAAAATAATAATAACTCTAAAGTTTCTTCTCATATTTTTAGTTTTCAATGCAGAAAGCAAGGTGCACTTGAAGTCTTACTGTCCAAGTGTTAAAGATCACCTGAGCAAGGAGAAGGGTGAGGAAAAAACTAAATTCAAGAAATGAAAGAAAATGACTTAGAAAGCTTTCTAGGAAGACTCTGCTTTGAACTAATCAAAAATTGAAGCAGAAAAGAAGGTAAGCAAACCTTTGCTTAATGTTAGATAATCATCTAGATAATTCAAATCAAGAGCATGTATGTGAGCTTTCCTATGATGAATTATTTAATGTTTTTTATAGAAATTGTACTATAAATAGGAAGCTTAAGAAGTTACATGCAAGCCTTAAATCTAACTTTTCAAATCTATAAAAAGATTATGAATGCCTAAGGAAAGATCATTCCATTTTGTATAATAATAATATGGCTTTATTAAAGGAATTTGACTCTTTAAACAATAAGCATCTTGATATTACTGATGAATATGATTCCTTAAAAATATTACAATTTGAATTAGAAAATGCATTCATAGAAAAGGAAACTCCTCATGTAAAGGAAACTCCTCATTAAAAATTAAAATTTTAATTCATGAAAACACATACAAATCTTTATAAGTTGAATTAAAAGCTTACAGAGAAAATAAAACACCTCCAAATGGGTTTTCAAAAAAAAAAAAGAAATATTATGGTGTTTTGGTTAGAAACGAATAAAGATTATTTACTAAGGTGTATAACCATATAGAAGGAATTAATTTTGAACAAATCTTTGGCCCTGTAGCTAGACTAGACACTATACAAGTGCTACTAGCTTTTACCTACTTTAAGAGATTAAAATTGTAACAATGGATGTCAAAAGTGCCTTTCTGAATGGAGTAATAAAAGAAGATGTGTATGTTGGGTAACCCCCAGGGTTTGAAAATTCACAAATTTCTAATCATGCATTCAAAGTAAAAAAAAAGATAATAAATGGACTAAAATATGCACCCAGAGCATCTTATGAAAGGCTAAGCACATTCCTACTAGGGAGGACCTTTGTTATGGGGAGTATAGACACCACCCTATTTCTAAAAAAAGGTAGGAGATGAATTACTCATTATCCGAAATTATGCTGATGATATTCTGTTTGGATCTTTTGATAAAACTTTATGTGATAATTTTTCAAAAATAATGAATTAGGAGTTTGAGATAAGTGTGATGGGAGAGCTGGCTTATTTTCTTGGATTTAGTATAAGGCAGTAGAAAGATGGAACTTTCCTTAGTTAATCAAAATACATTAAGGATAGCCTTAAGAAATATGAAATGGATAAGGCCAACCAATAAACAATCTCATGAGATCTAGTGTTTAGTTAGATAAGGATTCAAATGAATAATTAGTTGATCAGATGAAATACAGAGGAATAATTGAATCACTTCTTTACTTAACTACTAATTGACCTGATATTATGTTTAGTGCTTGTCTATATGCTATATTTGAAGTTGATCCAAAAGATTTCAACTTGACTGTTGTAAAGAGAATCCTTAGATATCTCTTGGGAACCCAAAGCATAGGAATTTGGTATCCGAGGCATAACACTTCCTTTGAAATGATAGAAAATTCTGATTCATATTTTGTGGGATGTAAGGTTGATAGGAAAATCACCTTTGGAACATGCTAATTCATATGGTAATCTTTAGTCTCCTGGTCCGGTAGAAAATAAAACTCAGTAGCCCTATCAACTAGTGAAGTCGAATACATAACCGTATAAAGTTGTGTGGCCCAAGTTCTTTGGTTAAAGAAATAAATAATAGATTTAGGATTACCTATAGGTAATTTCAAACTTATGTGATAACATTAGTTCCATTTATATTTCAAAGAATCTAATCCAACACTCAAGGACAAAATATATAGATATAAGGCACCATTTAAATAGGGTCCATATTACCAAAGAAGACATAAAGCTACACCATGTAGCCACTAAAAATCAACTTGCTGATATCTTTACAACACCACTACCTTTAAAACCATCAGCACACTAAGAACCAAATTAGGTGTGATAGATATTCATGCTTGAAATTGTTTCTTCCTTTTTCTATTTTTGTTTATTTTATTTGTATGTTTGTTTCCATTTATGTGTTGTTGTTTTGCACTATTAATTTTCTATTATGTTTTTATTATTTAAAAAATTATATCTCTACTCACTTTTGCAGTTGAAATTATTTTTTAAAATGACATGTTTTCCTTGTCTTTATTTAGAACAATATTAGTAAAGATTGACTCATCTAAAAAAAGTTAAAGAAGAAATATTATTGATAGTTTCTCTTCCTTTAACACCTTTAGTGGTATAGTTTTATTTTCGAATTAAAATCTATTTAATTAAATGTTAGACTTTGAAATAGAGATATATTTTACTTCCTATAGAAATCTATCCCATATGAATAATGTTTCAAGTCAATGAATCTCTTTCAAGTTTTCTTAATCAAGTTGTTTACATTTATCATATGGATACGAATCTATTTTGTGTTTTATTCTTCCTTCTACAAGAAAGTGAGTTTTCTATTGCTTAAATTTGGAAGATAATATCATAATTGAGTTTTTTTTTTTAGTTTTAAAAAATGAAGTAAGCATATAAAAATGAAAAAAGAGGCACAAAATAAGCCCAAAGCTAAAAAGATGCTCAGTGACCTCCAAATAATTATAAGATGCACAAAGTGTATAAAAAAATCAAAATATCTGTAATGTGCACCAAAAGCTAATAAAAGTGGCACAAAATTATCCCACTATGAGATAGCTTACCTTTGTTTCAAATCCTTAAAGTCATAAAAGACTCCTTATGCCAATTGATATCTTGTATACTTCAATTTGAATATCATGGTTTCTAAGTGATTATTTTGCAATATTATTCTATTAGATTTTTTTCTTAAATGAATTTTGAAAAGATCACTTTTCCTATATAGTATTTTTTCTAAATTAGATTTTTGTTCAAAAAGGACTTTGACCTGTAAGGTGTCCGAGCTAAAGTTGACAAGAATGATTTTCTAACATTACTGAATTTCAGCATTATCAATTCATTTCATACTGAATCTTAAATCTAATAATAAGGTAAATTTATTATTTACTGTAGCAAATCAGTTAAAAATTTTGATTTTGTGTGTTGACTGTTTTTTGTCATTTTTTTGTTTTATTTATACATTTTGTTTTTTGGAAAACCCATAAATGGGGCCTTTAGCTCGCTATTGCTCGAAAAAGCTACAAAACAAATCAAAATAAAACCTAAGAGTCGATGGTTCCCTGTTCTACAGCTTATACAAGAACATAATAACATTCTAGGTCTACTAGAGAACATCATCTAAAAAAAGAAGAAAATAGTCAACAAATTCAGCGCAGTCTTCCTACCAAAATTATCCATCTTATTCAAAAAATTCTTGTCTCCTTCAATCTGTATAAGAATCAAACTGCAAAACCAAAATATGTATGGCATGATATATGCAGGTTTGGAACTAATAAAAATAGAAAACTAAAGGATAATGATATTTCTGAAGAAATCCATTTACAACCTACTAGCTCTATAGAGCAACAAATAATTAGTCATGCTATAAGCATCAAATGTAAAAGATTAATAGTGCATGAATTACTATTAATCGAATACATAAAATTGAAATCGAAATGGATTCAGATTGCATTCTTTTGTGCCAAGCAGTGTGATTTCTTGGAAAGAACTTCCAGGAATGAAAAATATGAATCACCAAAATACTAGGAGACTGAATAATCCTCAAACAAGGAAGACCCACGGACGCCAAATAAATAATGTATTTGTCCTTCCACTTAAAAAAAAGAAATACAAAATAATAGTAATATTCAAATTAATCAACCCATCATTAAGTAACTCTTGCCCAACTTGAAGAGGAACTAACCAAAATCTTTGAAGGAACTAGCTCACATAATGCTGAACAGAATGTAAATGTTGTTGTAAGTAAAACCCCACCAAGATCCCCTCCATACATGAAGAAATAGAATTAACCAACTAGAAAACCATATCAGTTTCCAACAATCGAGGGAAGCAAAAAGAAATAGAGCCAAACCAAGAAGTAGAAATCCCATGACAACATAAAAATAAAATTGGCAAGAACCAAAAAGAAATAAACTAAGAAACTCTAACATAATGTTTTATTTATACTTTTATGTTTGTTTATTCTTTTTTATTTTAGGTTATATTCAAATTTGTGTTTTTTCATCCTTTTTATGCATACTTTTTGTATTATGTTGTTTAGTGTTTTTGCTCTTCTTTGTGATATCAAAAAAGGGAATAGTACTTTGTTATTTGTTATTGCTTACATATTAATTTAATTTTTTAAAAAATTCTCTTGTTAGTAGTTTTTTGTTTGTTGTTAATTTATTGCAAATCTAAGAAGATAAAAAAAAATATTAGTATGTTTAAAAAATTATATTTTCCATCATAAAGAAGGGTGAGATTATTGTAAATCTGATGCAAGCAAAACGATTTTGATGATAAAAAAAATATTGTATATGTTACTATATTCTCTTGATTCTATGATATTCTATTTTATTTTGTGAGTACCCACGTTTCAAGAAAACACTCCCCCATTCACTTACATTTTTTATTTGCTCAAGACTAAGTAAAGTAGGGTTATAGTCGAAATTTTTAATTTGTTATATATTTTGTCTTTCTTGACTCATATCATGTAATTTGCTGGATAGCATTACTAAGTAAATTTGCACACACAAAGGATGAGAGAGAAAATTTTTTTGATAGATTTTCTTAGTAGATCATACTGTGCAACTTTATTTCATAATATACAAATTTGGTTCATACTATATAACTTTGATTCATATTGCACGATCTATTTTATTCAGTCAAATCACTAGCCACTAGAGGTCAAAAAGATACTAAGTTTTTTATGATCGTACTCTAAAATTTAGTTTGTTATGTATGCCCAAATAAATATCTTGAATAATTTGACCACGAAAATCAGGCAATAAAATCATGACATTTATTATCACCGATCATATTGTATGTTGTTGTTAGTACAATACGATCAATAAAGGATGACTTTCGTCATCCGAGAAGTCAAACCAAATGAAAGAAATGAGTTTTATATTGATCATACAATATGATATCCAAAGTGATGGATGACTGACATAATACAAAATGGGTCATCATAGAGATCAAACCATACGAAAGCCATGATATTTGTACTTATCATATTAAATGATGACCAAAGTGCTAGATGATCGATGGTGTATGAGATTGGCCATCCCAAAATTCATCCCGGTACGAAGAGGTATGAGTTTTAAATAGTTCATCTAAATGATTGTTCTCATATATTAGATGAATCTAGTTTGGTATTGATTTTATTATATGATGCGTTTATTATACGGTACAAACAAAAGACGGAACTCTTGAAAACTAGGGTTTCTTGAAGCCCACTTTTTAAGCCTATCATATTTTCTTAAAGAGATATTTTGGTTGTTTAGACTTTAAGATAAAGATCTTTGAGGGAGAAAAGAAGGAGAGCATGGTGATAGAAGAGAGCGAGACTTTTTTTGGGTGAAGTTGTGAGGGGATTCATAAGGTTGCTCCAAGCAAGAATCTTGCCTAGTATCTACAAGCATCTACCTAAATTCTCTATGTCTATAGAATAAAATTTCTTCATTCAAGATCATGGTTTTCTGGAAATCACGTAGTGAGTGAAAATAGAGTTGTGGTTCTCTAACCAATACCTACATGATGAAAATAGAGTTGAGTTCCTCTGTCTATAAAAGAGTCATTGTTCTCTACTGCGTTGGGTTGGTGAAATGGCATTTATTTATATAGGCTTCTTTGCCTTACTATGAGAGAAAAAGGAGAGTCACTACTATCTAGTACCAAACTTGGAGAGGGAGTTTTCAAGGAGTGGACATAGGTCAGGTTAACTGAACGCTATAAATTTTGGTGTGTTCATTATGATTATTTTTCTCTTTTATTTTTCTATAATTATATGTGTGTTTAAAAAAATATGGTTTTTTTTGTTGTTGTAAAATTTTCTTACATTCGCATCCATTATATAGTTTATCATGTGCGGGTGTGAATAGTTCTTTAAAGGATATTTTTCCTTAAAGAATTTTTAAATATCCAATTAAACCCCCCTCTTGGTTAGCCTCGAGTTAGTTCTTAAAGGTTTAACAACCTTCACAAACTTTCATAACCTATATCTACTACCAACTATGATCCCTACGACCATAGTCACCTATAGAATATAATCAGTCTAACCTTTGTCACCCATAATATAAGATCCCATTGACACCCATAAAATAAGATCCCACTGACCTGCATCACCTATTGACTGTGATCCTTCCATCTCCCATTTCCCACCGACCCCAATTTCCCCTTGACTATGGTACATATGACATTTATCTCTAACTGAGTAAGGTCCTTTTGATCGCCATTACTTATCATCTATGTTCCCTCCAACCATTATCACTTATTGATTAATGTCTCTTCAACCGTTGATAATGATCCCTCTAACCACCACTACCTACCAATTACGATTCCTATGATGATCGTCGCTGGCAAACTACGCTCATTCCTACCATAGTCATCCTTTGACTATAAATCCATCTTACTATTATCTCCCTCCAACTACAGTCCTTCAAACCTCTATCGCCAGTTAAGTACATTCCCTCCAACCTCAGTAGTCCTCCTATTATGATCCCTCTAACCTCAACAACCACCTATTACGATCTCTCCAACCACACTCTCCCATCGACTATAGTCCCTTTGACATATATAACTACATAATGATCTCCTCTACTTCAGTCGCTACACTATGTCCTTCTGACCTCTGTTTCCCAACTACACTCACACAGACCTAACAAGCATACTAAAATTCTTTTGAGAATAACTATCATATCACTGGATTATTCCAACTTTCCACCATATAATATGCTCCTTACGATGTATATTTTTTACTTTGAGTCAAAGACTTCCCTTGAGGAAGGGCACATTTTTAATTGACAACAAACATTAATAAAATTATTTAATGATCGTTGGATAAGACAATAATCATTGGTTTAATTAGTACATTTTTTCATTCTATTCCACATTGGTTAATGCCATTAAGCAATGTTATAATAAATAACCTAAGGTAAGTCAATTATTCTTGGTTTATTTTTTTCAACCTTTACCACACAAGTTAACGTCATTGAGCAATGCTTTAACAAATGATATCTAATAGTTTAAACATCCTTAATGGATCTATCTTGACTTGTTAACACTATTAAGTAATGCTTTGTCAAACAGCCTCAAATAAGTCAAACATCCTAGGTCAAAAATCCTAGGAAAATTCCATTGAACTCTTCCACCTGGCACTATGAAGCTTCTCTCACAACTCCTTTATGTAAAGATCAAAGCATTATCACCTAGCATTGTTAGTGCATCATTAAATGGCTACTGACTATATAACACCTATCTCCTTCAGTCAAATTGATTGTTATTCATTGCCATTAAGGTGGATAACTATTGCCTTCAATAGATTATAACATGACCACCAATGTCATAAGCCCTTTTCCTGACTACCAATATTGGCCCTTTTCCTCTCAACCACCACTGTTAGCCCTTTACCACTTGATGTCCATTCTTAGCCCATTGCACAACTAGCAACATCTCCATACCCTCCAATTACCACTATTGATATATGAACATGGTTGCCTGCATTAGAGGAACTGACCTTTACTAGAAAGTGATGATCATTACATTTTTCCAAATAGTTATTCCCTACTTTATTGGGGGGGGGGGGGAATGGAGCCTACGAACATGGAAATGGCTAACGGTCATTACATTCTTATTAGAGAGTTGTTCTCACCATTTATGGGAGAGAATTGGAACCTACATAAGACAAATAGGCCTTTACCAAAGATTAATAGTATTTAGCTCTTTCTGAATAATTGTTCCCTCCTTTTTAGGGGATAATTGGAGCCTATATAAGAGGTTCATACCTTTTCCATCTCCCAGATCTAGGAAGTGAGTAGGTTCAGAGTTTTTCTAAATTTTTTAGGTTTATTTTGAATTTTTAAAGCCAAAAATCTATTTTTTTTTTCTTTTTTACCTAAATAAAATAGTAAAATATTAAATTGAAATAAAATAAATACACATATAATTGATCATTTCCTTTCCCAAATTTTTTTTAATTTTTATAAATTTTTAGAAATCTTTCCAAAAAAATTCCTATTTTTTGAGAACTAATAAAATGATAATTAAAAAATATGGTGGGCACTATAGTGCGCTTCTAGTGTGTGTTAAGCATGCATACACCTGTGTGGGCACTAACACTATTAGTTGCTGGCAGTTGCTGGGTAACCATCGACTTGTTTGACGGTCTACTCGTGACCTCACCTAATTTTCAACTTGAACAATCTGATTCAAACAATTTTTTGGTCCCTTACACCCTTTAAATATATTTTGTGTTCAATTTTGCACTTTAAGAGCATAACAGAACCTCTATAGTCAATTTCAAACCATTTTAAATTCTTGAAAGGGAAATGTTTCTATATTTCTTACCTAAATCGTTCCCCGAACCTTATGGAATTCAAAATCTATATTCAATGGTATTTTACCTTGTGCATAGGCCTTAGGGGATATCAACATTGATGTGAAGGGAGTGAACATATCTCATAATGTTTGAAAAAAAAATAACTTTTTGTAACATTTTGGAAGGCACAAACACATATTTGTGGACTCTATGAGTTTAGGGTCCACGTTTGAAAAAAGGGGGACAACTAATAGGTTACAAAAAATTATCTTTATTAGACATAAATCTTCAAACATCTTGGCAACTTCCAATAATAAATTTGTGACCATCCAAATTAAAATTTCAGCTCAATTAACACAATTAAGGGAAAGATTGTGCTCCCGTTTGCTAAAGAGAGAAGCTCCTGTTTGCTAGAGAGAGAAAGCTCCCCTTTGGATTTCAAAAATTGAATTTCCCAATTTTCAATCCTCAATGCCTCCGGCGACAAAGCTTGTATCCATAGGTGGTGGAAGTTCTAATCAAATCTTTGAAGGTAATGTTCGACAAGATGGAGTTCTGAAGCATTGGAATAATGATGGAATGTTCAGATCTTTAAGAAATTCTCTGATTATTAAGGAAGTTGTTGAAGCTGGACCTAAGAAATTCTTCAATGTATCACGTAAGGGTAAATCTATTTATGAAGAATTAGACTTTGTAACTCCTCGGTAGGAGAAGATTCAGTCTCCTGTGAAATCTACCAAACTTAAAGCTTCATCGTCAGACATGAAATTTTTTGTTAACTTATTTGGGAATTCAAATGCAATCTCTGGTAACGGTGCAATAAATGCAAATTCACCTATGTCATTTAACAAAAATTATTATGGAAAAGACAAAAGTTCATTTAAGGTTGATAAGGATGATGTTGTCATGCTGGAAAGTAATAAGGCAATGGGTACAGATGTGGGAAAAGATAGAGTTCTGAAGAATATTTTTAATGATGGTAAAAACAATGAAATTGGTGGATTGAAAGATAAGATTATTTTAGCTTGGTCAAAACCACAGAACATCAAATGCTCTTACAAGTTTGAATGACTGGAAATGTTAGATGATGGAGTAGCAGTAAAATTTAATGTTGATTTGGAATACAAAAACTCTCAAGTTCTATAGAATTTTGTTGTGTTAAAGATTTTGGGAAATCGTCCATCATTTCCAATATGTATTATGGAGTTGAGAAAGCAATGTAATAAATTCGATAGTTTCCATATGACTACACTTGGTATCAGTTGGATTTTATGTTCTTTTAAGAATTCTGATGCAACGGAAGAAGTACTAAATGGCAGACCATAGTATGTTGGAGGGCACATTGTTGGAATGGACAAGTGGTCTCCTTCATTTGATCCAAGTTCATTCAAAGGTATTACACCACCGATTTGGATTCAATTTTCATGCTTACCTTTGTTTTGTTGGGTTGAGGAGAATATTGCAAGAATAGTTTCTTAAATTGTACCACCATTATATTTAGATTGAAACTCTTTCAAATGGGGAAAAAGAGAGTATGCTCGGGTATGTGTAAGGATTAACTTGGAAAATAAATTACTAAATGGTATTTGGGTTGATGGAACCTCAGGTTGATTCTTTCAAAAGGTGGAGTAAGAGAAGATTGATTTACTTTACTACCATTATGGCAATGTGGCTCATGATAGATTAGTTTGTCCAGAAGATGCTACAATTCCAAAGAAAATCCAACCTATGAAGCAAATGATTAAAGCAGGAAGTGATGTCCAAGCTTCAAAAGAAGTAAAGGATTTTGATGTTTGAAAAAATAGAGTATGGCCCATGGATTCATGTAAAATTCAAAAACAATAGATTCAGAAATGGAAGGTTCAATGGTGGAGGCAAAACTTTGAGAAATGCTAAAGGTAATATTCACAAAGTGGATAATACCTAAAATATAGAAGATGAAGCACCAAGACATATCAGCAACTCTAACGTGGATATGGAATTACTTTCTGAAACAGCAGTTGCCGAGTCAGTATTAGCTAAAAAATTATGTATAATTGTTGATGGAGATAATGGCAATATCACGACAAATAAGTTCATTATTTTAGCTGAGGAAGTTGAAGATGGAGAAGTTGATGTTCATATGCTTATAGAGATTATGAAGAATAATAAAGATATAATATGCCCTTCAGAATCTTAACCTCTGGACAGTTCAGATGGTATACCAATTGTAGTGAAAGAAAAAAAGTGATGTTCTAAATGTTTCGGTCAAGAATAAAAAGGCAAAAGAGATAAGATCTTTGGGACCTACTGAACTTGAAAATGGGAAGGAATGAGGTGAAGGAAGAGGAAGTAAAAAAGGCTGGGATGTCTCCCCTTTGGTTATTTAAATGTCTTCCATTATTTTTTGAAATTGTAGGGGGGCTAGGAAGAAAGAAGCCTCCTTGTATCTTAATGAAATTGTTAGAGACCATGATGTCTTTTTTATTGGCTTGACCGAGACTAAATTATCAAATATTTATAGAAGAGAAGTTAATAGTATCATTGGGATTGATAAGGACTTTTTCCATCATCCAGCTCAAGGTATAGCTGGTGGAATTTTGGTTTTATGGAATAAAATAATGGTGTCATTCAATGTGATTGAGCACTCTTCTCAAATGGTGTTTGAGGTTCTTACTACTTCTATGGGGAGATGGAATATTGCAACGGTATATGGGAACAAACATTGTCATGAAAGAAGTTCATTGTGGGATATGCTTTAGAAGTGCACTGTGAATAGTATTCCTTCCATTATGGGGGAGGGGGGGGATTCTAATTGTATTTTAAGTAAGGAGGGTAAAAAGGAGGTAAAAGGTTCATTTTCTCTAAGTGACCTAGAAATATGGGAGAGCCATGATAAAATATGGCAGAGCCATGATAAAATATGGCAGAGCCATGATAGGGTGTTTGCTGAATTCTGCTGCCTTGTAATTGGTTCCATTAGCAAAAATCAGACACCTTGCGAGGATTGCGTCTGATCATAGCCCTATTGTTTTCAGATTGGAAGAGAAGCAATACAACAAAGCAAAAAATATAAAATTTGAAGATAATTGGAGATCTTACCCAGCTGCCTGGAACATAGTGGTAAATTCTTGGAAAAAATTTGATTTTGGCAATGAAATGGACATCTTGGATAGGAAGATTAGAAGAAATTTAAAAGCACTCTTCTTTTAAAACAAGAATAAATTTAAAGACTTATGCTTACTTAAAGACCAATTAAAAAAGGAAATATTGGATCTACAAATGGATGAGGCCATGGATGCGGTTATCAATTCAGAAAACTTGTTGCTTCTTCGAAGTAAAGTTCATGAGTTGAACGTTACTTTAAGAAGATTATCTACTTGGTGGAACCAAATGGCTAAGGTGAGATGGTATGAAGAAGGAGACACAAACTCTAGGTTCTTTCATAATTTTGCCTTAGTAAGAAGGAATGGGAATATTGTAAGACAAATTAAAGATGAGAACAATAATGTGCTAGAAGAGACTGACCAAATTGAAGAAGTTTTGTTGAAATTCTTCAATAAGAAGTGGAGATCCAGAAAATGCAATCTTAATAATGGCCTTTCTATCAAAAAAATCAAAAATTAATGCTCAATGATTTGGAAATGCTCAGGGCTGAGTTCACTGAAGAGGAGTTTAAGAATGCTATTTTTTAACAGGGAAACAACAAGTCACCGAGCAGTGATGGTGTGACTTCTACTTTCTTCAAGTTCTATTGGAGCATTGTTAAGGAAGTTACTTGGACAGCTGTTAAGGAGTTCTTTAATACCAGAGTGATGCATAAGGAATGGAAAGACACTTTGATTGTGTTAATTCCTATGTAAAGAACCCAATCTTTCCATCCAATTATAGGCCAATAAGTTTATGTCAAGCCATATATAAGATAGTTGCAACTATGATGCTTAATAGAATTAAAGTGTGGATTTCAAACATCATTTGTGAAGAACAATTGACATTCATTCTTGGTAGAAGCATGTTAGAACATTATTTATTGGTTGAAGAGATATTCAATGAATTTAGAATTTCTAAAAGCAAAAGTGGCTTAATGGAAATCAAATTGGACATGGAGCAGGCTTGGATGGACAACAATAGTAAACAGTCTTATTTGGTATGGGTTTATAGCCATGTTTTCTAATATCATTATGGAATGTGTAAAAAATGCAAGGCTCTCTATTATATTGAATGGAAGGAACACAAGATGGATAAATATTGAATGTGGTTTTCATCAGGGGTATCCACTATCACCTTACTTGTTTATCATGTGTTCTCAACTATTATCAAGTAAAATTAAAAAAAACAGGAAATGACTTGGGTGTTCAAGTGTCTCCAAGAAGTGAGAAGATCACCCATCCTCTATATTCTAATGATGTGCTACTTTTTGCTCAAGAAAAACTTCATTTAGTTGGACTAATGAAGACATTTATTGTAGAATTTTATGGATGGACCGAGCTTAGGGTTAACATCAACAAGTATCAAATTATATTTGGTAAGTTTGTCAAACGATCCGTAAAGCATAAACTTGCGAGAAGTCTTGGCTATAAAGTAGTAAAGGAAATGAAATATTTGGGAATTGAAATCATTATGAGAAGTTTGGGTATGGCTAATTTTCAAAATTTGTTGAATCATGTCTTGGATAAACTAAATGCTTGGAGAAGTAAGAATTTTTCTATTGGGGGAAGAATAATTTTGGTAAAGTCATCTTTGTTATCATTGCCAAATTATTTGATAACACATTATTTGGTTCCAAAAAAATTACTGCATGTGATGGACAAGTTTAGTAGAGATTTCGTTTGGCACAAACCAAATGGAAGAAGACACTATGTAGCTTGGGAGGATATTTATAAACAGAGAAGTGTTCTGCAATTCACAGAACATGTCCACTCAGAGCAAGGTTATCATGGAATGCTATCGACAATCCTGACTCATTATTAAATAGAAATCTGATTTTGACATATGGTGATAATATTTTGAATGGGGAATGTAAGAAAATGCTTCTAGTACATGGCAAATTCATGTAGATGGAGGTAAACATTTTAATTCAATTTTCAAATGGGAAGTTTGTAATGGAAGGAAAATCAACGTGTTGAAAGACATTTGGATACTTGACAAATGCATAAACATGTGGCCAACTTTTGCTAATTATAAGGAATTGGATGGAATAATGCTCATCTACTATATAAATATGGATGGCAGCTAGAATAAGATAGAATTGCAACAATTTTTTTATCATGAACTTATAATGTTGATTGTGCAGATTCATATTGGCTCCATTCGTGAGGATGATCAAATGGAAGTTAAGTTTCAACATTCGGGAAGATCTATAATTGCTTTGTCTTATGAAAAATTGATGGAAGCTAATATCAAGGAGGATAATAGTGGATAATATGAATGGATTAGGAAACTTAAACATAATCCAAAAGTGGAATTATTTTGGTGGAGATTGAGCAAAAATGCAATTCCTACAAATCAATTTCTCAAATATAGAAGGCTAAGTAATGTTGAGTTATGTGTTAGAGGATGTCAGGAGATAGAAAGCTATTCACATATTGTTGTCCATTGAAAGTATTTAAATGAGTTTATTATCAAGCTTAGAGAATGGGGCTTTAATATTTTTATGTGTTTTTCATTGGAAAATTGTTTCATAGAATTAAGAAGCCTATCATCTAAACATATCAGTGTGATTAAGATGTACTGAGCAACTATTGTTTTATCATGGAAAAATAGGAATGAGGTGAAGCATGAAATTTTTTTTTCTTGTTCAATGGTAGAAGCAAATGTACTGTCTATAGCCATGATCCAATCAACTCCAATTCTAGATAGCTGGGGTGTTAACCTCCTAAGGGAGTCTCATGAAACATGGCACCCTCCACCTCTAGATTGGATAAAGATTAATGTTGATGCTTCTATCTTGATTTTGAATCAAGCTGGAATTGGAGGTATATTTAGAGACCTTAAAGGAAGGCTGCTCCTTGCATTCGGGAAGACTAGAGTTCATTGGAATGTTGCACAGTTGGAGATGGAGGCGGTAATAGCAATAAGGGAGTTCATACTAAATTTGATCATGGAGAGCAAAGGGGTTATCATTAAAAGTGATAATCTTAAAATCATCAAATTCAATCAAGAATCAATGAATAAGTCCAAATGGCAATTGGATAATTGGGTGGAAAAAGAATTATTTTTTCTAAATGACTTCAATAAGATCATTTTTTGTCATGTTAATAGAAAGTGTAATAAAGTAGCATATCTTTGTGCTACTCTTGCATTAGAAAATAGTTTTATTTTTGATAGCTTTTGTTTTTGCAACATTCCTCCTTCATTGCTTAGATTGTTAAACAAGGAATGTGATCCCTTTAGTACTTGTACTTAAATTTTATTTGGTTTAATGCAATTTGCAATGTTCAAAAAAAAATTAAAAATTTCAGCTAACTTATAATCAAATTGAACATCTCAGTGAGAAAAACCCAACGACACCAAAATCGGTCCAATTTGAGCCCAAATGAGATCAAATCAAGGGCATAAAGCATATTAAAAACTACAAAACATTAATAGGATAATCAAATGATATCCAAATATGTCATGTTTATAGTTAAATTTAGTAGCTCAACGAGATAAATCAAACAAACTCATGATCGCTCAATTCTAACATTATTAAGGTACTTAAGTGTTGAACTAACACTCCGTTATGAAGGGAAACACTTTGGACCATATGATGGAGCACTCTAAATTTATCTTGGATCTTCACTATATTTATGATGCATATCACTGTCAAAAAATATAAATAGACTTCCTCTTCCCACATAATGGAAATTTAATCTTTTGGAGGGAGCTTGGACTTTTGCAAGCTTACACCATAAGTATGAGGCTTAAGAGAGCTATGAGGACTGAAGCATCTCAAAGCTCCACCCTCACACCACATCAAACTATCATCTTTAAACCTCCACGAATCTACCATTATCGAGGTTTGTTCTACTAGTCTCCAACCGACTAAAGTCCTTCCAACATTTGTCACCTGTCGACTAGGTGTCACAAAAAAATAAATAAGACCCACTAATAGGCATGTTATATCATGTTGAGTTACTACAAGAAAATACCATGATCTAGTTTTAAATATATTTTAAATTTTCTTATAGTATACATTTTAAAACAACAAAAAATATACTACAAAGATACTAAAATATCTAGAGTATTAAGATGAACTCATCCATAAAATTTATTTTGTTCATCAGTGTAATAGTATATACATAATCGTAGTACATAGATATGAATAAATGCTAAAAAAATAATATTAATACTAGTCATAACTATACAAAATTAACAAAAAAATACCTATAGACTTGGATTCAATTCCTGAAACTACTAATTAACAGTCTCCTTCCCTTTCTCATATCTTAAAATTCAAATTCAAAACAACAGTGACCAAGAATAACTCAGTAGGACACAAACATCAATCTAAATTTTTAAATATTTTTATATTCAATATTTTTTAGAAATGCAGTTTG
>NW_021319066.1:154579-166950 GCF_001605985.2 Dendrobium catenatum | reverse complement strand
GGGGGGGATTTCAATTGCATTTTATGTAAGGAGGATAAAAAAGGAGGTAAAAGGTTCATTTTGTCTAAGGGACCTAGAGATATGAAGGCATTTATTATCAATAATGATCTACATGATGTTGGAATGGTTGGATGAAGATTTATTTGGTGTAACAACAAGAAAGGGGCTACTAGAATATGGGAGAGGCTTGATAGGTGATTGTTGAATTCTGCTGCCTTGCAATTGGTTCCATTAGCAAAATTCAGACAACTTGTAAGGATTGCATCTTATCATAGCCCTATAGTTTTAATATTTGAAGCGAAGCAATACAACAAAGCAAAAATTATAAAATTTGAAGATACTTGGAGATCATACCCAACTACCTTGAATATAGTGGTAAATTCTTGGAAAAAAATTGATTTTGACAATAAAGTGGACATCTTGCATAGGAAGCTTATAAGAACTTTAAAATCACTCTTCATTTGGAACAAGAATAAATGTAAAGACTTATGCTTGCTTAAAGACCAATTAAAAAATGGAAATATTGAATCTACAAATGGAGGAGGCCACGAATGCATGTATCAATTCAAAACAATTGTCGCTTCTCAGAAGTAAAGTTTTTGAGTTAAACATTACCTTAAGAAATTTATCTACTTGTTGGAACCCAAGGGCTAAGGTGACATGGTATGAAGAAGGAGACACAAACTCTAGGTTCTTTCATAATTTTGGCTCAGTAAGAAGGAATGGGAATATTGTAAGACAAATTAAAGATGAGAACAATAATGTGCTAGAAGAGACTGACCAAATTGAAGAAGTTTTGTTGAAATTCTTCAATAAGAAGTGGAGATCCAAAAAAATGCAATCTTAATATGTGGCCTTTCTATCAAAAACTCAAAAATTAATGCTCAATGATTTGGAAATGCTCAGGGCTGAGTTCACTGAAGAGGAGTTTAAGAATGCTATTTTTTAACAGGGAAACAATAAGTCACCGAGCAGTGATGGTGTGACTTCTACTTTCTTCAAGTTCTATTGGAGCATTGTTAAAGAAGTTACATGGGCAGCTGTTAAGGAGTTCTTTAAGACCAGAGTGATGCATAAGGAATGGAAAGACACTTTGATTGTGTTAATTCCTATGTAAAGAACCCAATCTTTCCATCCAATTATAGGCCAATAAGTATATGTCAAACCACATATAAGATAGTTGCAACTATGATGGTTAATTGAATTAAAGGGTGGATTTCAAACATCATTTGTGAAGAACAATTGGCATTCATTCTTGGTAGAAGCATGTTAGAACATTATTTATTGGATGAAGAGATATTCAATGAATTTAGAATTTCTAAATACAAAAGTGGCTTAATGGCAATCAAATTGGACATGGAGCAAGCTTGGATGGACAACACTACAACACAGTCTTATTTGGTATGGGTTTATAGCCAAGTTTTCTAATCTCATTATGGAATGTGTAATAAATGCAAGGTTCTCTATTATATTGAATGGAAGGAACACAAGATGGATAAATAGTGAATGTGGTTTTCATCAGGGGTGTCCACTATCACCTTACTTATTTATCATGTGTTCTCAACTATTATCAGGTGAAATTAAAAAAGAGTGGAAATGACTTGGGTGTTCAAGTGTCTCCAAGAAGTGAGAAGATCGCCAATCCTCTATATTCCAATGATGTGCTACTTTTTGCTCAAGAAAAACTTCATTTAGTTGGATTAATGAAGAAATTTATTTCAGAATTCTATGGATGGACTGAGCTTAGGGTTAACATCAACAAGTATCAAATTATATTTGGTAAGTTTGTCAAACGATCCGTTAAGCATAAACTTGCTATAAGTCTTGGCTATAAAGTAGTAAAGGAAATGAAATATTTGGGAATTGAAATCAATATGAGAAGTTTGGGTATGGCTAATTTTCAAAATTTGTTGATTCATGTCTTGGTTAAACTAAATGCTTGGGGAAGTAAGAATTTTTCTATGGGGTGAAGAATAATTTTGGTAAAGTCATCTTTGTTATCATTGCCAAATTATTTGATAACACATTATTTGGTTCCAAAAAAATTACTGCATGTGATGGACAAGTTTAGTAGAGATTTCGTTTGGCACAAACCAAATGGAAGAAGAGGTCTACACTATGTAGCTTGGGAGGATATTTATAAATAAAGAAGTGTTGGGAGTTTGGGAATTCATTCTGCAATTCACAAAATAGGTCCACTCAGAGCAAGGTTATAATGGAATGCTATCAACAATCCTGACTCATTATTAAATAGAAATCTGATTTTGACATATGGTGATAATATTTTGAATGGGGAATGTAAGAAAATGCTTCTAGTACATGGCAAATTCATGTAGGAGGTAAACATTTTGATTCAATTTTCAAATGGGAAGTGTGTAATGGAAGGAAAATCAACGTGTTGAAAGACATTTGGATGCTTGATAAATGCATAAACATGTGGCCAACATTTACTAATTATAAGGAATTGGATGGAATAATGCTCATCTACTATATAAATATAGATGGTAGCTAGAATGAGATAGAATTGCAACAAGTTTTTCATCATGAACTTATAATATTGGTTGTGCATATTCATATTGGGTCCATTCGTGAGGATGATCAAATGGAAGCTATGTTTCAACATTCGAGAAGATCTATAACTGCTTTGTCTTATGAAAAATTGATGGAAGCTAATATCAAGGAGGATATAGTGGATATTATGAATGGATTATGAAACTTAAACTTAATCCAATAGTGGAATTATTTTGGTGGAGATTGAGCAAAAATGCAATTCCTACAAATCAATTTCTTAAATATATAAGGCTAAGCAATGTTGAGTTATGTGTTAGAGGATGTCAGGAGATAGAAAGCTATTCACATATTGTTGTCCATTGCAAGTATTTAAATGAGTTTATTCTCAAGCTTAGAGAATGGGGCTTTAATATTCTGATGTGTTTTTCATTGGAAAATTGTTTCATAGAATTAAGAAGCTTATCATCTAAACATATCAGTGTGATTAAGATGTACTGAGCAACTATTTTTTTATCATGGAAAAATAGGAATGAGGTGAAGCATGATATTTTTTTTTTCTTGTTCAATGGTAGAAGCAAATGTATTATCTATAGACATGATCCAATCAACTCCAATTCTAGATAACTGGGGTGTTAACCTCCTAAGGGAGTCTCATGAAACATGGAACCCTCCACCTCTAGATTGGATAAAGATTAATGTTGATGCTTCTATCTTGAGTTTGAATCAAGCTGGAATTGGAGGTATATTTAGAGACCTTAAAGGAAGGCTGCTCCTTGCATTTCGGAAGACTAGAGTTCTTTGGAATGTTGCACAGTTGGAGATGGAGGCAGTAATAGCAATAAGGGAGTTCATACTAAGTTCGATCATGGAGAGCAAAGGGGTTATCATTAAAAGTGATAATCTTATTCAATCAAGAATCAATGAATAAGTCCAAATGGCAATTGGATAATTGGGTGGAAAAAGAGTTATTTTTTCTAAATGACTTCAATAAGATCAGTTTTTGTCATGTTAATAGAAAGTGTAATAAAGTAGCATATCTTTGTGCTACTCTTGCATTAGAAAATAGTTTTATTTTTGATAGCTTTTGTTTTTGCAACATTCCTCCTTCATTGCTTAGATTGTTAAACGAGGAATGTGATCCCTTTAGTACTTGTACTTAAATTTTATTTGGTTTAATGCAATTTACAATGTTAAAAAAAATTTAAAATTTCAGCTAACTTATAATCAAATTGAACATCTCAGTGAGAAAAACCCAACGACACTAAAATCGGTCCAATTTGAGCCCAAATGAGATCAAATCAAGGGCATAAAGCATATTAAAAACTACAAAACATTAATAGGATAATCAAATGATATCCAAATATGTCATGTTTATAGTTAAATTTAGTAGCTCAACGAGATAAATCTAACAAACTCATGATCGCTTAATTCTAACATTATTAAGGTACTTAAGCGTTGAACTAACACTCCGTTATTAAGGGAAACACTTTGGACCATATGATGGAGCACTCTAAATTTATCTTGGATCTTCATGATATTTATGATGCATATCACTGTCAAAAATTATAAATAGACTTCCTCTTCCCACATAATGGAAATTTAATCTTTTGGAGGGAGCTTGGACTTTTGCAGGCTTAGACCATAAGTATGAGGCTTAAGAGAGCTATGAGGACTGAAGCATCTCAAAGCTCCACCCTCACACCACATCAGCAAACCCTCACCATAAAGCTGCAACTGTTGGACCTCTGTCAGACTATCATCTTTAAACCTCCACGAATCTACCATTATCGAGGTTCGTTCTACTAGTCGCCCACCGACTAAAGTCCTTCCAACATTTGTCACCCGTCGACTAGGTGTCACAAAAAAATAAATAAGACCCACTAATAGGCATGTTATATCATGTTGAGTCACTACAAGAAAATACCATGATCTAGTTTTAAATATATTTTAAATTTTCTTATAGTATACATTTTAAAACAACAAAAAATATACTACAAAGATACTAAAATATCTGGAGTATTAAGATAAACTCAACCATAAAATTTATTTTGTTCATCAGTGTAATGGTATATACATAATCGTAGTACATAGATATGAATAAATGCTAAAAAAATAATATTAATACTAGTCATAACTATACAAAATTAACAAAAAAAATAACTATAGACTTGGATTCAATTCCTGAAACTTCTAATTAACAGTCTCCTTCCCTTTCTCATATCTTAAAATTCAAATTCAAAACAACAGTGACCAAGAATAACTTAGTAGGACACAAACAGCAATCTAAATTTTTAAATATTTTTATATTCAATATTTTTTAGAAATGCAGTTTTGTTTTTTTTTTGGGGGGAAAACCTACGAAGGGGACTACGCGTTAATATAGGAAAAAATTACAAAGTTCTTAAAGGGACCTCGAGTCCACTAATGCTCAAAAGTGCTACAAAATTAAAAGAAAACCTACGTGTTCAAGGTCCCTATTATGTAAAAGTATAGAAATACCTAGATGCATCCTATGGTGCACAAGTAAGAGCACCCAAAAAAAAGGAAGACAATAAAAAATATCATGGAATAGCATCTTCCAATCAAAAATCCCATCAGCATGAATACCTACACTAATAAAATCCTGCAAAAATAATTGATAACCACAAGAAAAATAAGACAAAGAGTTGTATTATCTTGCAAGATGGTAATTTGAAGAACTATGATTGAAACAAATTATAATATGTAAGCATAAGATAAAACCATAAGTCCATACATCATCGGGTCAATAATCCCAACAAACCTCATCATCCACATAAATGAAGATATCATGAACAAAATTGAAATACATATGATTACCAACTTTTGCCTCCACAAATAAACCAGGCAAATGATAAACCAAAGTAGAAAATAGCCACCTGGAGTGAGTGAAATACTAGGAACCTGAGAGATGAGAATCCATGCAAAGGCTTCAGGTAACACTCCAAGAAAGGAGAGAGCAGGAGAAAACAAGGACACAAAGACCAACAGCATAAATGAAAAAGGGCTCCCAAAATTGAACAACTAAAGACATCTAAGAAACCAAAGATATCCAGCCAGCAGTAGCAATTTAAGTTAGAACCATCCAAATAGAAGGAAAAAATGATAAAAAAAACCTGACAACAGCATATAACTCATTGCAACCAAAGCCTCTAGTACTACACCAGGAAAGATTGCTCCAAACATCCACCATCCGCATAATATGGATATCTAGTAGATAGTAAATGACTATAATCTTAAAGTAGTACATAAACCAATCCAATAAAGAAAATAAGAAAACACTAAGGAAAAACCAATGATGGTTCCCCAAGTAGCAATAATTAGAAACCAACAACTAAGAGATAGAAAAGCTAACCCAAAAATTCCAACCAGAGTGAAATTGCATGGAGGAACCCCACAGCCACTAGAGAAGAGCAAGACAAAAAGTATACAACAGAAGTAGTAGGGCTGAACAAAACTCGGCCAAAATGTCCACCAAAAACCAAGAAATAGACCACCATTATGACAAAACATAAGATAAACCAATTTGATCCAATCTTAAGAGGCCTTTTACCAAAAAAGGTAGATTAGAAACATAGAACTCAGACATAACATTCAATAACCCCATCTGGCAATCGACTAAGCATAAGCATTCCCCTCCTCAATAATAACATAGAAAGAGCATTTTAAAAGTCTCAATAAATTCTTAATGTCCCTCCTCATATAAAAAATAGAAGAGGAACAAACATTATCCTCCCTAGAATTAAGAGAATGATAACCAAAGTAAGAACCAACCTCCACCACAATATTCAAGTAATTAAGATATGAACAAAGACTTAAAACATGAAGAATAATATAGGTGCAGCAAAATTATCATCGCCGTTAATAATATGAATAGCAAAACCCAAAATATAATTACCATTATGGTCACTTATAACACCACCCAACCAATAATAAAGTTCAATCTAGCACTACCAACCATCAACTTAATAAAGTTGAGAGGAGGTTTCATCCAAGAAATACACCTAGGAACTTTATGAAAAATATCCACCTCAAAGTTAATACCAAAATTAACCGTAGAAAAGAAATAGTTTTTGAAATTCTTGGTAGAAAGTAATTTAGCAGAGTAAAGAGCCACCACCTTATCCTTAATATTATGGATAATTCTATTATGTTTCATAACCACCCCGTTAAAATATGAATTATTTCTCCCCAACCATAAGAAACAAAGGATAAGAGAAAGAATTATATTTCTAATATGGCCTTTTGAGTTAACAAACCAACAACTAAGCATAGAATTAATGGAGCCCATAGAAATAAAATAATTGGAATGAAAGATGTCATCAAAGAAAGTCCAAACTTTAACAACTAAAGGGCCAAAAATGAAAACATGATGCATATTGTCCACATGATAGCAGCATCGGCATTTAGAAGGGAGGATAAAACCTCTTTTAATCAAATTCTCATCAGTAGGAATAAACTTATGTAAAATTTTCCAAATAAAAATAGACACCGTAGAAGGAATGCTTTTATGCCATATCATATAAAAAAGCTTGGAAGTCTCATGCTTAGCTCTAAACGAATGACATACATCTATTAATCTAAAGGAACCATCTTTAGTCAAAGCACAAAGCAAAACATCATTCGAATTAGTCTTCAGAGGGATTTTTAAAACATGATGAATAATAAAATCAGGAAGAAAACTAGAAAGTTTTTCCAAATCCCAACCATTATTAGTAAAAAAATAATTCACCTTCACAGTAGCATTGGAAGTAGCATTAGTCAAGGAGTCAATCGAATGGTCCCCCAACCAATGATTTGCTAAAAGTAAATATTACCAATACCTAGACCCCAGTAGATAAAAGGCTAAACCACCCATTTAATAGCCAAAGATGATGCCAAACTTTATATATGCCTTTACTGAAACAACACAAGGTGGGATGACTCCCCCCACAATACTTGGCCACCATAAAATTCGCCCAAATACTCACATTGGAATGAAGATTGTACCATAACTTGAAAGAGAAAGCATAGGCCAAATCATACATATACTTACACCCTAAAGCCCCTTCATTAAAAGTCCCACAACATTTATCCCATGAACACCAGTGTATTTTAGAGCTACTACCCATACCTTTCTAAAAAAATTTATTGAAAATTCTATCAATCCTATTACACACATCCTTAGTAGGAAGCAAAGTTTGAAAACTACAAACATGTATAGAATAGAAAATAGTCTTGATAAGAATAAGCCGACCACCAAAACTTAAGAAATTAGAATCCCAGGTAGAAAGTCTGTTCTGCACCACTGTAATTAAATCATAAAAAAGAAAGGACTTCTTTCTACCCTTATAAAGAGGCACACCTAGATACTTGAAAGGTAAATGACCATAGCTAAAACCAGTTAAACTCTTGATGGCCACAACACAATCATAAGGAATTTTCTTAGCAGAAATAAAATAACACTTACGCTTATTAAGAGCCAAACCACTAATCAATTCAAATTGGTTAAATAAACACAAAAGTCTACTCATCCTATTTATCAAAGAATTCATAAAAGTAATAAAATCATCAGCAAAACATAAGTGTAATATTTTAAAACCACATAACGTACTGATGTAGAGTCTAGGATGCTTTTCAAAAAGATCAACATGGCCTCTAGACAAGTACTCATAAGCAATAATGAAAAGAGCAGGGGAAATAGGATCCACTGGTCTCAGCACATGGGATGCCTTAAAAAAACTTTGGCTCTTATCATTGACAATGGTAGAAAATAAGGGCTTCTTAGCATCCAAGTCTTGGAAAAACTCTTGCGCCAAAAGGATATTGTCCGCAATAGCACACCCTTTAACAAAGCCCATTTAAATAGGGGAATTAAGCTTAGGAAAAAAAAAGTTAAATGAATCATCAAAATTTAAAAAAAAAAAATAGTTTATAAAAGAAGGTACACAAACTAATAGGTCTAAAATCTTACCAAGAACTCACATAATTATTCTTGGGAATAAGCACAATAGAAGTAGATGTAAAAAACTTAGGTAAAGGATTGCCATTAAAGAAATTAGTTACACTGAAAAAAAGATCATTATAAATAATAGGCCAGGTTTTCTAAAAAAACTTCATACAAAAACATCCTGACCAGCCACTGAATCACCATTCATACCAAAAACAATATCCTTAACCTCCTCAAGAGAAGGAGATTGGGTATGATAGACTAATTATCAATAATCGAAGGATTAATGGTTCTATTAAGATGATTTTTAAAATGTTGAATAGCCAAATTAGCAATTTCAACATCATCCTCAGTAGCAGAGCCATCAACGCAATTAATTTTATGAATGCAATTTATAGCATGTTTCTTTTTAACCAACGAGTAAAAGTATTTAGTATTATTATCACCTTCAACTAGATGTTTAAAAATAGCTTTTTACTCCTAAAAAATTTCTTCCTGAGCTTGTGATTTATAAAGCTCGTCTTTAGCCTCTCTTAGAAAAAAGAAGTTAGCATCAGAAGGCACCAATTGACATTGACTCTCATAAGAATTCACCTTATCTTCCACAATTTAAATATTAGAAAAAGGATTTAAAAAACATTATGGTTCCACCAATTTAAAACTTACTTAAGGTTTTTTAGCTTAAGCCAAAATCTTTTCATACCAAAGATAAAGTTATCAGGATACACAGGGGCTTGCCAATTAATATCAAGCACATCCCAAAAAGAATCATGAAGTAACAACATATTTTGAAATCTAAATTGAGATGGAATACCCCTAGCACTATTCTTAATTTTAATAAGAAGAGGAGAATGATCAGAGAGGGTCCTGCAAAGATTCCCAACATTAGTAGACTCAAATGAATTAAGCCAATCATCATTAATTAAAACCCTTTCTAACCTTTACCATAAATATCCATGATGCCAAGCAAAAATATTACCAGAAAATCCGATATCATTTAGGTTGCAATCCATAATCATACCATTGAAATCCTCCATCGACTAATAGATGGAGACAAAGAGCCCCCTATGCACTCAAATGGGTTAGTTATAGTATTAAAATCTCCACCAACAAGCCAAGGAAGATGGCAAATACTATGAAAATGTATGATTCGATCCCATAAAATCATTCTTGTATAACGAGAGGAGGCAGCATAAAAAAAAGAAGCACAATATTGAAAATTAGAACTTTCAATATTATAACGAAAGACTTTAGTAAAATCACCAATGATGTCTATTCTAACTAAATCTTACCAAAAAAAACCCAAATTTTATTGGCCACATTTGACCAGCATTTTTAAAACCCAAAAATTTAGTTGTACCAATTAACTTATTAGTTGAAATAAGAGGCTCAAGCAAGATAAGAATAGACACATTATGAATGCGACATAAATTTTTAACTCTAAACTTAGAACAAGGGCACCCAATACCCCTAACATTCAAAATAATAGCGTTAAACATGAAAAATAATTATTAATGAGAAGTATGTGAACATGTATTTCTAGGTGATTCTAAAATGACAGTCCTTTGTTTCATACCTCTCTTACCATGACCTTTGGTATAACTCAGATCAGTATCATATTTAGCAAAACATTTAGCCAACATATCCACCTCCTCCATGTCAGTAAAAACATCGCTAAGATAATTATCAGTTAAAGGAAGCTTACTTTCATTTATCATACCTGAATTCCCCATAGAAAGAGGCAACTCATCTTGCACAAAGAAAACACCATCATGGTATCATTTTCCACAACAATTCCACTAATCTCCCTCATCTTCTCGGTTTTTGACAATTGCCAGCCTCTCTACTTGAGGCAAATCATCCTTTGCCATTATAGGCTCACCTTTATGAGGAATCTGCTCATTAACATGATCATTCATAATCGTACGAGATTGAGGCTGATTAGAATTGTTAGTGTCAAAATAAATAACAACCATATCAGAAAAAGTATGCTTTGAAATACAAGGATTAGATGAAGAAGAAGGCACATTAATGCTATTAGAATTGTTAGGTAACCTTTGTTTCTCCATTCCAGAGAGATCAAAATATAATATAGTGTCTGAGTTGGGATCCACACTTTGATCAATGAAAAGTGCAACCCCATTAGAAAAGGTTGGTTCAGTTTGAATTATACAAGGCTATAGAATAACCACATAATTACCCTAAACTTTCTCACCACTAGTCTCAACAATAGCATGGTTCAAATTAATAATTTCATGGTCATTCTCAATACCCTCTTTCACCTTGGACTACTTGGCAATTTCATTCTCCCTCTTAAGATGTGGATAGAGCTTATAACACTCACTCAAACCATTCCCAAAAATCTTACAATGTGAGCAAAAAATACGTAAGTTTTCAAATTTGACTTTCTGAAAATAGACATTGAATTCAAATCCAATCAAAATCTCAGTAGGATGCTTTTTTAAAATATCTAACTCAACTAAAACATGAGCCACCGATAGATGAGAAACAGAAGTCGTATCTTGGTCCGTTTGTAATGGCCTAACAAGAATAGGTGCAAGACCAAAGAGAATTTATGAGATAAAGAAATGAAGCCTTAGATTAGGGAACGAAACCCATACAAGAGAAATCAGGGACTTCTCACAGACATCAAAATCTGATGTCCATTTGAGGAGTCTCATTTGACATGCCTGAATATTATAAGATATTCTGGAAAAAATATGTCTATAATCCAAGTCATTGCTCAGTTGAATCACTACATGATGGGGATCAAGCAATCCAATATGAAAGGAACCCATAAGCTTCATATTAATGAAAAACTTGTGAATAATATCAAGATTAGGTTGCCTAAGGAGAAACTTTCCAACTAAAGTAAGAGCAAAGGGGGCATCCAACAGAGATACAATTGAATCATCAAAAATTAAAGTGGGATAACCCTTAAACAAAGTATGAACAAATTGGAGCTAGGATGAAGTAGAGGAAGAGCCAACAAGCACATCCTTAAAGGAATGGGATTTTCCATTAGGAACCATAGCTTTTAGAG
The DNA here is from genome assembly GCF_001605985.2 of Dendrobium catenatum. Taxonomy (NCBI): domain Eukaryota; kingdom Viridiplantae; phylum Streptophyta; class Magnoliopsida; order Asparagales; family Orchidaceae; genus Dendrobium; species Dendrobium catenatum. Next base: position 155,449 of record NW_021319066.1, on the reverse strand, counting down.
GGAAAGATGACGACAAAGTTGTCGTCCCCCAAACTAGCAAAATGAGAACAAAAATCAAAATTGAATGCTGAAAATGCTTGTAAAACCAAGATGAATGAAAAATAGAAAGAAAATGAAAGGAAAATCCACATTAAAATATGCCAAAAGCACCCTAAGGAGAGAGCGAGCAGGCAAACCCTAGATCACCAGAGAATCGCCCGAAGCACCAGAGTAGAGAGCGTTACTGATAACAAGACTAGAAATGCAGTATGAGAAATCACTATGTTAAGTAAAGTAAAAAGCACATTGTAATTATCCAAAAATTTAAATTATAGTACAAAGTAGTAAAGTATTTAAATTGCTTATCATTGAGCATATTATAATACATTTCTTTAGTCCCCTTTTATGCTTATAGCATAAAAATATTCCTATATACAGTATAACATGAAATATTTTTCACTAAAGTATGCCCGCAGGCACTAGAACATGGCCTTTTTAGCCATTAGAATATGGCATATAGGCACCAAAATATCTTATTTCATTTATAATTATAATTCTTAATTTTTTTTAATTTAACCAGTAAACACTTAATTCAATTACATAAAAATAATATATTAGTTAAAGCTAAATTATGCTCATATCAAAATTGCAATTTTCTATAATGGTAGGAACATAATCTCCTAATAAATAAGAAATCATAATTTCAAAACATAAATAAATTATCAGATATATTGTAAAATATTAGACTTTAACCATACTACAACTAAGGGTGTAAATGAGTCGATCTAAGCTCGAGTCATGCTTTACTTGAGCTCAACTCACCGACTAAATCCCATGCTTGAACTGGAGCATAAGCACATGTCGAGCTCAAAACATGAACTCGAGCTTAAC